>NC_134969.1:4817040-5022597 GCF_965638725.1 Aptenodytes patagonicus
AGCCCCCAGGCCCCAGAGCTGCCCCGGAGGGGTGTGGGGTGACGGAGACGCTGCCATGCCCGTGGGGTGCCCCTGGGTGCCCAGCCCCAGGCGTGGGGCGGCCGGAGCCGGTGGCTGCAATCTGGCACCGGGGCCTCTGCCTGCCGCGGGCCGGTGCCAACCGCCTCCTCGCCTCGGCTTGCGGTGCCACGCAATCTGCTCTCCTCGCCTGGCCCCCCCCCCCCCGTCCCCCCGGCATCGGGCATCGTGCCACGCTGCCCAGCCAAGCCTGGCCGGGGGCCTGGCCCTTCCCGGAGGGATTTTTCCCTGGGATGGGGAAGGGGAGCGGTCGCATCCAGCCCTGCTCCCCCGCACGCCCCTGTGCCTGGGGGATTTGCAACCCTCGTAGGAACTGGAGTGAAGCAGGAGCCGGGGAGGTGCCCAGCGGCGCCCAGGGACAGTGGCATGTCCCCAAACCCCCTGGCATTGGCTCTGTGCCCCCCCCCCTCCCCACCTGCCCGGGGCCTCCCCCCCCCCCCCCAAGCCTGAGCCCACCCCTGGATGGGCCGGGGCCAGTCCCCCCTTCCCACCAGTGCTGGGGAATTCATTAGCCGGCCACAGCTGGGCCCTGCTGGGGAGGCCAAGCTGCGAGGAAAATTAACCTCTTCCTCCCCAGCCTCCAAGCACAGGACCCCCCCCCCCCCAGCACGTCTGCCCTCACACAGAGGAGGGGGCCAGCAGCTCCCCCCGGCCAGACCCTGCCCAGGACCCCCCTGCTAATTAAACCCAGGCTGCTGCCTCGTTAACATACATGTCTGGGAGGCAACAGGAGGGGACCGTCACCGCCGCGGGGATGCTGGGTGCAGGGGGGGGGGGGGGGCTGTGGGGTGCCCTGGGTGGGAGGCAGCTTTGCAAACCCAAATGCTTCCCAACCCCACTTTTCCAGGCTTTTATTTGCAAGGGGAGCTGGTGCTGCAGCCCCAAATGGCCTGGGGGGGGGGGGGGGGGGGCAGGGGGGGCCTTTCTCTGCTCTCCCTCGTGGAGGTGGCCCCCCCCAGCCCGGGGTATGTCTGTGCCCTGGGGCTGGAGGGAGTGAGGATACAGCCCTCAGGCTTGGCTTGACTCAACCTGGGAGCCCCCCTGGGTGGGGATGGGTGCCCCCACCCCAAATCTTGCAATCCAGGGTTGTCCCCCAGCTCTAGCACCCCCCTCAACACCCCCCCCCCCCCCCCGGCTGGTGCCTATCCCCCACCGGGGCAGCCCCTCTCCCGGGGGGGGGGGGGGGGGGGGCAGAAGGACCCATGCTCCCCCCGCTTGTTAGAAAGGTTTTATTTCTCTCTATTTACAGACTGGATTTAAAAAAAAATAAACAACAAACCCCTCCCCTTCCCTTTCCTCCCCCCCCCCGGATGGCACTGCCCACCCACAGCCCTGCCCCAGTGGATGCAGGGGAGCTCTTGGCCGTGGGGAGCAGGGCTGGGGCCAAGGGCTGGGACTACAGGCCCCCCCCCCCCAGGAAAGGGGGTGCCCAGGGGGGGCAGCCGGCCCCCAGGAGCCAGCCAGCAGGGTGGCATCCCCCCCTCCAGTGCCATCACATTCACATTGTGCCCCGAGTCCCCCCACCAGCCCCCCTTAATGCTTGCCGCAGGGGTTTGTGCCAAGCTGCAGCTGGGACACCACCCCCCCACCCTCCCCCGAGCGCCACGGGGGTGACCCCGTCCTGTACCCCCCCCCCTCCCAGCCCGCACAGGGCAGCGGGAAACAGCCCCTGGGACAGAGCTGCCCCCCCATAGCCTGGGCCCCTGGTCCCCCCCAGGACCCCTTTTCCCCCCCCCGGGACCCCTTGTTCCTTCCCAGTGCAAGCAGAGGTTTATGGCTTTCAGGATTTGGCTCTACTATAAGGAGAAGAAAGGGGGGGTGGCAAGGAGATCCCCCAAATACAGGGATCCCTGGGGATGAGATGGCTGCTGGGGTGAGGGGTATAAAACCTTATAAATTAAAGATGATATAAAGGGGGGGGCTTGAGGTGACCTTCCCCAGGTCAGCGCCAGGATTTGGGGGGGCTGAACTCCCCCAGGCGCACAGAGCTGAGCTGGGGGAGAGGATATTGGGGTTGGCAGGGGGAGGCCTCCCCCCCCCCCCGAGGCCTCTGCTGCTGCAGGGCTAGGGGTGTCGGGGGGGGGGGGGGGGGGGGCAGTGGGGTACCCCACCCTCCTCCCCCCAGCCAAAGCACTTCTCAGGTTCAAAGCTGGGTGTGAAGGCAACGAGAGAGGGCCTGGTGTGGGGGCACAGCTTTGCCCCCTCTCTGAGTCCAAAATCTTTGTGCAAAGCCCCCTGTTCTTCCCCAGGGCATCCCCAGCACCCCCCGACAGGCGTTTGGGGGGGGGGGGGGGGGGCACAGGCAAAGGGAGCAACAACCGCCCTGCAAAAAGGGGGACATTTGCCCAAAAGCCACCCCAGAGCCCGGCTAGAGGGTGCCAGCGCCGGGTCACTGGTTGTCCCCCGGCTGGTACTGGGGCTCGGTGGCGGTGAAGTAGTCCTCGAGGAACGACTGGAGGTACTCGAAGGTGGGGCGCTCCTCGGGCTCCCGCTTCCAGCACTGCACCATCACCTCGTGCAGGGAGGGGGGGCAGTTGCCCGGGCACTGCATGCGGTATCCCCCGCTCTACCTGCTCCAGCACCTCCCGGTTGTTCATCCCTGCGTGACAAGGAGCTCCCCCTCAGCAAACCAGCACCCCCACGGGACAAGCCGGTGGGGAAACTGAGGCACGCTGAGGGATGCAGCGTTCAGTTTGGCCAGGGAGCCCCAGCTTAGCGCTGGTCTCTCTGATGGGGAAACTGAGGCACAGGGCAAGCCTTCCTGGAGGCAGTGCTGGGGAGGGTCAGCCCCTGCCCTGCCCTGTCTGCACCCCGCTGCCCAGCCCGCCCCAAGGGTGCCCACTGCCCCGGTGGGGCCGTACCTGGGTAGGGCACCCGGCCTTTGGTCACCAGCTCGGTCAGGAGGATGCCGAAGGACCAGACGTCCGACTTGATGGTGAACTTCCCAAAAAGCGCGGCCTCCGGGGCCGTCCACTTGATGGGGAACTTGGCACCTGCAAGGGGAGGCAGGTGAGCCATGGCCGGGGCACCCCGCTGCACCCGCACCCGGGGTACCCCACACCTGGGGCACCCAACACTGGGGACACCCTGCACCTGGGGCATCTTGCACCAGAGGCACCCTGCACCTGAAGCACCCTGTGCTGAGGGCGTCCTGCACCCAGGGTACCCTGCACTGGGAGGATCCTCCACCGGGACACCATGCACTGGGAGCACCCAGCACCCAAGGCACCCTCTGCCTGGGGTACCCCACACATGGGGCATCCAGCACCCAAGGCACCCTGCGCTGGGGGCACCGTGCACCAGGGGTACCCATCATCTGGGGCACCCATCCCCTGGGACACCCATCACCCGGGGTACCCATCACCTGGGGTACCCATCATCTGGGGTATCCATCACCCAGGGTACCCATCATCCAGGGCACCCATCACCCAGGACACCCAGCATTGGGGGTGACCAGCTCCAGGCCCAGGGTGGGACGCAGCACAGGGGGGACAGGGCAGCGGTCCCCCACAGCAGTGGGGCACCAAGCCAGCTCACCCTGGCGCGCCGTGTACTCATTGTCCTCGATGAGGCGAGCGAGGCCGAAGTCAGCAATCTTGCACACCAGGTTGTCTCCCACCAGGATGTTGGCAGCACGGAGGTCCCGGTGGATGTAGTTCATCCGCTCGATGTAGGCCATGCCCGCCGCGATCTGGGGGGGGGGGAAGTAGTGAGGACCCCCCAGATGCACCCCCTGGGGGGCACCCCCTCGCCCCGTGCCAGCCTCCCTGGTACCTGGGCAGCCATGTCCACCAGCTGGGGCAGCTTCAGGTAGCGGCCGTCCCCGTCCTTTAGGAAATCCAGCAAGCTGCCTGCGGGCAGAAGGTCCCAGTCAAAGCGCCCGAGAACCAGCCGTGCCCACCCAAGGGTGCCCTCCCTGCAAGCCCCCAGCCCTGGGACCAGGTCTCTGCCCACCCCGGCCGTTGCCCAGGCAGGGTGAGGCTTGCAGAAGAGCTGGAGGAAGAAAAGCTGGGGGATCCCCCGGGCATTGCCCCCTGCTCACCCTGGCTCATGAACTCGGTGACGATGTAGATGGGCTCCTCCGACACCACGGCGTAGAGCTGCACCAGCTTGTCGTGACGCAGCCGCTTCATGATCTGAGCCTCCTCCAGGAAGGCCTCGGGTGACATGGTGCCCGGCTTCAGCGTCTTCACCGCCACCTTTGTGGTGCCGTTCCACGTGCCTGGGCCGGGGAGACAGGGTCACAACCAGCCCATGGGACAGCCGGCCTCGGCAGGGCCGGGATGGAGGGGTGCGTGGATGGAGGGGTGCGTGGATGGAGGGGTGCATTGATGGAGGGATGCATGGGTGCATGCTTGCATGGATGGATGGATGGATGCATGCACGCATGGATGGAGGAGCAAGGAAATCAGGGCAGGGCAAGGAAGGGGCATGATACCACCATACCCCACCCAGGACAAGGAGTTCCTCTCGCCCCGTGGCGTGGGGACGAGGCACCCATGAGCTCATCTCCTAACGCCAACCTTACCCCATTCCCCATCCCTCCACGGGGGAGCCTGTGCCGAGCTGCCATCTCCCCCACAGCAGTGGGTACCGCCTGGCACCCCGCGATGCTGCCTGCCAGGGCAGGACCGGACTGCTCCTGCCCCCCGCGCCCCCCGCCCCGGCCGGCTGGGCCAGCCTTACCCATCCACACGTCTCCGAAACATCCCATGCCGAGTTTCTTGTCGAGGTTGATGGATTCCCGCACTATCTCCCAGGCGTCCTTAGCTAATCCCAGGGTCTGGGGCTTCATAGCGGGGCACGCGCGGGTTAGCAGATGGCACAACCCATCGTTATACTCTGCAGGGGCAGGGGCAGGGAGGGGAGGAGGGAGGGAGGGGGTGCGATGGGATGAATGCAGCATGCACGCCGAGCGGAAGGAGCACGGGGCGCCAGAGGAAGAGGATGACGAAGAGGGGACCCCCCGGCCTGGTCTTGTCTCCTGCTTGTGGTCCCATCTGAAATGGGGGGGGGGGGGGGGGGCTGCTTGCCCCATGCAGGGACGTCATGGGGCATCCTGGGGTACCTGTTGTGACCCCAGAGCAGGACATGGGACGTTTCCCCATGCCGGCAAACTGGTGTCACTCAGCCTGTCCCGGCAGGCAGGAGTCCTTCCCTGGAGGGGTGCCAGGCCTGGGGGTGCCCCCGCCACCCCCCCCCCCCCGACTTGCCCCTGCTTGCCCGCCGGGCCCTACCCATCCACACTTCCCCAAACTGCCCGTTGCCCAGCTTCTTGAGGAGCTGGAGGGACTCGCGGGGGATCTCCCACACGTCTTTGGTTTTGACCGAGAGGTCGGCCAGCTTGGGCGTTCCCTTGTGGCACGGCACGGCCAGGCGGCAGCACAGCCCGGCCGCCCGCTCTGCGGCACCGAGGAGGGGGGACAGGCGTCAGCCCGGGCACGGACCCCCACCAGCGCTTTGCCCCCACCTGCTACCCCGGGCATCGCCCGGGCTCCTGCGTGGTCCAGCCACCCCCCAACATGCACATACATAAATGGGGTGCACCCCCCTCCACCTCCCTCAGGGATGGCCCCACACCCCCTCGGGCTGGGCCAGACCCCCAATCCCCCCGGCTGTGCCTGGGGAGCGGCTGATGCCCACCCAGACCCAGGGGCTATTTACCTTCTCCGGAGAGGCTGGGTGCTCCCTGCACCGAGGACACAGAAGAGGGGGGACCCTCAGGGGGTCCCCTAATGCCACCACCAGAACAGCCCCCTCCTTCTCCGGTTAAACCCAGTTAGCCCAGCCGGCTGTCTCTTGCCAAAGGGTCTCCTGGGCTTTCCCCCCCCTCCCCATCGCCCCACCGTGCCATGCCCCCCCCCCCCCCCCATGCCCCCCATCCCACCCTACCTATATAGTGCTGGACCAACTGCTGGACGGTGTCGAACTGGGCACGAGTGGTGATGTAGTAGCCCCCGTTGTCCAGCTTCCGAATCTTATAGTGCTTCACATGGTCTCCCTTGGCCTCATCCCAGTCCCGGATGGAGAGGGAGTAGGCACCTACATGGGGGCACGGGTCAGGGTGGGTCAGGGTGGGTCAGGGAGGGGCGCAGGGCGCAGCCCCCGGTGTCCCCATCCCTGTCCCCGTACCTTTCGTCGTCTCGCTCTCCCGGATTAGGAAGGTGCCCCTGCAGTTGCCGTGGCACAGGAGCTGCCGCTCCGCATCCTTGCGCCCGATCTTCCCGAAGTACCACCTGCCGTGGGGCCGGGCTCAGCGCCGGGAGGGCACCGCCGAGGGGCACCCACAGGGACCCCTCGCCACGGCCCCTTGCCAGCACCGCGGCACTGCCAGGGCTCGCCAGGGGTGCCAAGACACCTGGGCTTGAGGCAGACGGGATCGGGGTCCCCCTCTATCCCTGTCCCCCCCGTACTCACTCTTCTGCCTGGATAGAGTCCACGGGGGCCACGTAGTTGCTGGGGATGTAGCCCGTGGCACCCGAGCTCAGCGACCTGGCCTCCCACCAGTCACCCTCCCTGGGGAAAGAGGAACCGAGAGTGAGGAGGAGGGACACACAGACGGACCTGACCACCCTGCGCCTTCACTCCCCGCACACAGCACCCCCAGACCCTGCTCTCCCCCGCCACGGAGGGCACCCATGCCTGGGTCGCTGCTGAGACCGCCCAACTCGTGACACACGTGGCCCCGGTTCTCTTGGTATCCAGCAATGGAGCCGAGGCAGAGCCTGGGTCCTGCGGGGGCTACCCGTGGCACGGAGGCACCTCCCTGGCGTGGGGTGGGGGTGGCAGGGGGTCCGGGGTGGCTCACGTGTTGTTGGTGATGTGGAATTTCTCCCCTTTCTGGAAGGTCAGGTCATCCTCCGTCCTGGCCTCGTAGTCATACAGGGCAATGAAGAGCGTCACGCCCCCGCCTGCGGCACACGGAGGGGACTGTGGTGAGCCCCCAGGTCCCCCCCCCACCCCGGCACTGCAGGGGTGCAGCTGGACACCCCCCTCCCCCCCCCCCCCCCCCCCGCGCCAGCGCCCGGCCCCCCACTGACCTGTGATGCCCCCGCTCCACTTTTGCAGCGTGTTGGAGCTGAAGACCCCCGGCCCCGTGAAGGATGGAGCCGAGGGCACCGCCGCGCCGTGGAAGTTGTTGAAGTCGGGGATGCGGGTGAAGATGCCGCCCGGCTGCGTGGGGTCGGGGTCGTACTGGGAGGTGGGGGGCGGTGGGGGGCCCACCTCGCCCCCCACCTGCCCTTTGCCGGACCCCTTCTCTTTGCAGTGCACACAGCCCATCCTGGGCACGGCCTGTGGGACAGAGGGACTGTGAGCCCTGTGCCGCCCCGGCAGGGCACACGCGTGTGCACGTGCGTGTGCACACATGGTCCCCATTAGAGGCACTGGGGTGCACGCATGAGCCCCTGTCTACCCCACCCCAGCCCCGGGAGGAGTGGGGTCCTGCCAGCCCCTGGCGCAGCAAGCTGGGGGCCTGTGCTGTGACATGGGGACACCAGGGTCCCAATGGGCACTGCCACCGGCAGGGACCAGGCTGTGAGGAGGGCTGTGCTGCCCGGGGGACACCGCATCCCCGCTGGCACCCGTGGATGCTCCCGTTCACAGCAACCCCACTCACTGCGACGGCTCCTTGGGTCACTTCAGCTGCTCCATGTCACCTCGGGGAGGAGAAGAGGCACCTGTGGACAGCGGGGGGGGCATCAGGTGGAGGGCAAGACCCCTGCACGGGCTGCAACACTCCTGCCATGGGCTGAAACACCCCTCCAAGGGCTGAAATACCCCTCCAAGGGCAGAAACACCTCTGCCACGGGCTGAAGTACCCCTGCACAGGCTGCAATACTCCTGCATGGGCTGCAATGCCCCTGCCATGGGCTGCAACACCCCTGCCATGGGCTTAGATACCCCTTCAAGGGCTGAAAAACCCCTCCAAGGGCTGAAACACCTCTGCCGTGGGCTGCAATACCCCTGCACAGGCTGCAATACCCCTGCATGGGCCGCAGCACCCCTGCATGGGCTGCAATACCCCTGCATGAGCTAAAACACCCCTGCACGGACTGCAACACCCCTGCATGGGCTGAAACCACATCCCTGAGTGGGTTTTTCTCCCGCCATGTCCTCAACAAACCCATCACCTCCCTCCAAGGGGAGACGTGCCCCCCCAGCTGCCCCAAGGCTGGAGGGAGCCAGGCTGGGTGGAAAGGAGTCCTCGAAGCGTCCCCGTCCCCATCCCTGTCCCCGTCCCCATCCCCGTCCCCATCCCCTCCGCTCGGCAGGGGAACTGGTGTCTCGGGGGAGGAAGGGCCCTGCTCGCCTCACTGCGGTTGGGGCCACGCCGTTCTCACCGGGGCCACGCTCAGCAGCGAAGGTGTCGCGGAGGAGGAGGAGGAAATCGGACCTCTTCCGCCGTGGCTGCAAGCAGACATTTCTGTCCCCAGCCCTGTCACCTCCCCTGGGTGCTGGCCAACCCCCCGCACCAGCCTGCCCAGTTTGGACTGGGCAGAGCTTTCCGGTCAAGGGCTCTGCAGCGATACGGCAGAGCTCGCCCCGTCTCCAGCCCGAGAGCAGAGGGAAGGTGCCGTGAAGCCGTGCTTCTCCTGGCGGCCATGTCCTGTCCCCTGCGCTCCAGAGAGCAGGAGGAGACAGAGGTTTGGGGGCAGATGAGACGTTTCAGGCGGGTTTCCCCCATCACGGGTCTTTGATTCACTTTCCTCTCTCTTGGTGGGGGTGGAAAGGGCCCTGCTCTCCCCCTTCCATCTTTGCTTTCGACATCAGCAGTGTGGCAAGGCTGTGGCCGTTGCAGATGGGGCAGCGTTGCCAAATCCGAGAGGGCTTGGCTGGTTGGGGTTTTGAGTTTTGCTGACAATAAGTGGCTATTTCAGCTGACAAATATCCCGAGCTCTCGCAAACCCTGTCCCCTCTGAGTGGGAATCACCCGCCCCGTTGCCGGCATCGCGCTCAGAAACTTCCCATTTTGTTGAATTTCTGTGCCGAGTGCAGGGGGGGTGCTGCCACGGCTGCCAGCAGGGATCGGGCAAGGAGCATCTTCTAGGCAAGCACAAGCCCGAAATATCGCAGCACCGTGGGGTTTAACCACTGCTCATGCCATGCCCAGCTGCCGCGCGGCAACGTTGTACCCATGCTTCCCCTTCTCTGGGCACCCACAAAACCCCCGAGCTGGTCCCTGCCACCTCCCAGCTGGGCAGGGTGGCATGAAAACCATCCCCTTGCGTCGTCCTTGGGGATGGGACACAGCCGGCCCCGTGTCCGATGGCTGCACGCTGGCGTCTGGCCCCGGCTCTCCCGAAAAGGAGCTGCTTGGAGCCTGGGAGCAGATGGCAACCGAGCCCTTCCCACACCGACTTCACCGGCACCGGTCCCAGCAGAGCTGCCAGCTCCTGCCCTGCGCTGAGACCCAGCCAACTTGTCCCCCCCGCCGCTGCCCCCACCCCGCCGGGCATGGCTGGGTGCGATGCAGCCGCATCCCCGGCCGCCCGTCCATCTGGTCCCTGGCCCCCCCCAGGACATGGGGCAGTTCAGCCCCATCCCCAACTCCCAGCCGGAGCGCGATGTCCTGGTGCACACCGGTGACACCCTGCGTGTCACCCCCCGGTGCTGAGGCACCCCGTGAGGATCACCCTCATCCCCTGCCTCCATTCCCCTCTGGGGAATAATGGCGACGGAGGGGTCAGGCTCCAGGGGGATGCAGCCGCACGGAGAGATACGGGGGCTGCTGGAGACGTCATGCACCCAGTGCCACGGGGACAAGCCAGGCAGGGTGGCATTTGCCAGGCGGAGGGTGGGTCCCCGGCACCCAGGCGTGCCATGGCTCCCTTGGGAGCACGCGGGCGGCAGAGGGGCAGCTGCTGGAGGAACCCGTCCGGCACCTACACAGCGGGAGGAGGAAGCAGCAGGAGCACAGCGGGGGGGAGGAGGGGGAGGAAGACGATGGTGCTGCAGCCACCAAGGGGAACCTCAGGGCCGGCAGGATCCCAGGGCCTGGGGACGGTGGCAGCCGGGGGGGCCGGGCAGGGACCACAGCGGGGCTGAGCAGTGGCTGCAGCCCCTTGGGTACCCTGTGCCCCCCCCCATGCCTCGTCCCACCCCCTCACCCCTCACACCCCCGTCCTTCACGTGTGGCCCTGCACCCTGGTGGCTCTCACCGCCCTGCCGCAGCCTCCCCGGGGGAAGAGGAACCGAGACTGCTGCACAGCCCAGCCCGGAGCCTGCCCAGGCTCCTCCATCACCCTGTGGCTTTGGACCTCCCCGGTCCCAGGGGGGAAACTGAGGCACGAAGCAGCTGCAGCACAGGAGGGGAAGGTGCCTCATTTTAGGCATTAGAACATGTCATTAGGATACACGACCCCAAGCCGTGTCCCCATCCTGTGCCCAGGACCTCCACAGACCTGGGGAGGGGATGAGAGGACACATCCTGCCTCTCCACCGCCCGCTCCTCTGCCCGGCGCGGTGGCAGACGGTGGCACGTCCCTGCTCCTTCCCCGCTGCCCCCAGCCCCGAGTCCAGCCCTGCAACCCGGAGCCGGGGCTCTGGGGTAGAGCCCTGCTCCTCCTCCAGTCCCACCAGTTCACCCAGTGCCTGTCGAGTCCCCTGCAGCTCCCAGTGGAGCGTGGCAGCCCCTGGCCTGGCTCGGCCCTGGTGGGACCAGGTTCCAGGAGCGACGAGGAAGGTCCTGCTGCGGCCGGAGAGACCCACACCACAAGCATACGGCTCCAGACCACCGTGAGACGTGGGGACACCGGCAGAGGCCGTGGGATGGGATGCAATGCTCCGCCGGGAACGTGCAGATGGGGTGACAGCCGCAAGAGGATCCCCCGAGCGTGGGTTTCCCAGCGGGGCATCCCACCCTGGCTGGGTCACGTAGGGGGCTGGAAGTGCCAGCTGTGCCCGCTGGCAACGCGGTGGTGGCACAGTGCTATTCCCGGGCACTCTCCAGTGGCGATGCCCGCAGGGACACCCCTTCCCCTGCCTGCCTGCGAGAAGGACAGGGTTCAAAGGGAGCTGCTGGCCCCCAAAACCAGCTGTGCTTCGGCCGGGCATGGCCGTCCCTGTGCCAGCCCCAGGAGGTTGCAGGGCGCTGCCCCCCTGCCAATACCCCGGGGCAGAAAAGGAAGGACTCTCCACCCCCCCCCAAAAGTGATCTGTCCCCACAAGCCCACCGGCCAGCGACCAGGCCCACGGCAGGGGGTGTCTCCTCGCCCCCCCCCCACCCTGGGAGGAGATGCCCACGGCGGAGGGAGCCCCCACCCCCCAGCCTCCCAACCCCATCGCTGGCTGGGAAAGCAGGATTTCCGCTGGAAGAAGAGCAATTCCCGGATCCGAGGGGCTGCAGGGGCGGAGGGAGGGAGCCGGCCAGGGCTCCAAATACAATGTCCCGGGAGGAGCGGGGCGGGGAGGGAATTGTGCAGGGCAGGAAGCGGCGAGTTCCTGTCCCTCCTTGGGACACACCAAGGACCGGGGACAAGGCAGAGCTGCAGGGAGGTGGGGGGAGCACCCGCTCCGGCCAGGGCCTGAGCACCCCACGGCTGCCCCCAGCCCTGGGGGGGGAGAGCTCAGCGCCCAGCATCCCCCCGTGAGCGCTTGCTGGGCTGGCACGCCATGGGCACCTGCGGGGCCGGGGGGAGCAGGTGTGTGTCCCCCCCATCCCGGTGTCCCCTGGGGTGCCCCCTCCCCAGTGTTTGGGTCCAGCTCAGGCAAAGGCACCATTTGTCTCCGCAGCCTCCCCGCCGCGGCGTCGCCGCCGATTAGTGCCGGGAGGGTGAGCTGGAGCTGCTGGCTGCCCCCAGCCCTCCCCGTGCCGCGGCCCCGGGCATGCTGCCCCCCCTGCTGACCTGCTGCCCCCCAGGACGGGGACGACAGGGGTCTCCTCCCCCCCCCCCCCCTCCCCAGGTTCATTGCAGAGGCTGGCGTTGCCCAGGGGGGAAGCAGTGAGGGCAGGGCCCAGTGGCAGCCCCCCAGCAGCCCCCTACCAGGGGCATGGGCCTCTCTGTCCCCACAGCTCGGTGCCCTGTCCCACCCCAGACCCAGAGCCACCCCACGCATGGGGGGGGGGGGGGGGCAGCTCTCAGCACCCCCCCAGCACACAGCAAGGGGATTGAGAGACTCCCCCCCATTGCAGGAGGCAGAGCCCTCCCCCCACCCCGCACCCCACGCCCCAAGCAGCCCTGTGCATCCCTCCTACCGTCAGCCCTCCTGCTCCGGCTCGCATGGACCCCCGCTCCCACGCTGCCCCTGCCTCCCGGCGGGACCGCAGGCCGGTGTGGCACCGCAGCACCCCGAACTGCCCGGCGCCGGGGGCCGGGGTGTCGAGGCGGGTGGTAGGGCAGGGCAGGGCAAGGCGGGAGCCGTGGGGAGAGCGGGAGCGCCTGTGCGTGTGTTTCCCCTGTCTCTTCGGCGGCTCTCGCAGCTGAGCAAGAGCTTCCCCTCCCCTCGCCCCCCCTTCCTCCCCGCGCTCCCAGCAATGGTTCATTGTACCAGCCAGCCCAGCCAGGGCGGCCGCCGGCTCAGCCTCCGGCACCGCCGGCCGGGGCCCACCGCCTGCTTGTGGAGGTGGCATGGGGGGGGAACAGGCTGGCATCGGGGGGGAGTCCCCGGTCCCCAGCAGCACGGGGCGGGGGGGACACTGCTGCGGCTCCCCGGGCTCTGCCTGCCAGGATTTACAGGGTGTACGTGGGGATACCCAGCTCTGTGGGATCCAGCTCCGCTCCCGGAGGCAGCCTGTGCCAGGCTGGGGTGCTGCCTGCACCCATTCCGAGACAGAGCCTGGCATCACCCCATCGCCCCCCTGACCCCCCACCCCGAGCCAGCATCCCCGGGCAGGGGACAGCACAGGGACAGCATATTGCAAAGAGGGGGCTGGGACCCTGCGAGGGGCAGGAATAAGGCGACCCTCTGATGGCAGAGCACACGCAGCAGCTGCCCATCCTCCTGGCAAGGGGTCTCTGCCGCGGCGGCTCTGCTGGGACGGGGTGAACTTGGGGCAGGGCAGAGCTGTGGGGGGGTGGCGAGCAGCCCACCTTGCCCGGTGGATGGCAGGTAGCTTGGGACCATGTTCTGGGGGGCTCCCACGTGTCCCCCCCAGGATGGAGTGCAGCTCCTGGCCAGCTCAAGCAGTTGCTGTGGCCATCGATAGCCCACCAGATACCGGACCCCTTATTTACTCCTTGTCCAGATAAAGTTGCTGGTGGGATGACCCAAAGATTTGGCATTGGTCACACTGACCCACAAACTTTGGCGAGCTCTGGGAGAGGGGGTGAGCCCCCCAGAACCCTGCCTGAGCACCCCTGCACCCTGCCTGGGCTCCCAGTCCAGGGCGCTGGGGCACCCACCCTGCAGAGAGCACCTCAAGCTTTTGGCACCCCGACCACTGGATCAAGGGGGTCTCGGTGGCGGTCCCTCGCTGGGGGACCCCCATGCCGATCCGGGGTGCGGGGCAGCCGCCCCTCCAAGGCAAAACCTCCCCGGCTAGAAATACCCTCTGCAGCTCCACCGGGGCCCGATCCTGCACAGCCCCCCGGCCCCCAGCCGTCCTCTCACCGCAGGGGATGGTGAAAGCAAGGGGCTGGTGATATTTTTATGCACCCTCCCTGCCGCAGTTTCCGGCAAGGGGCCGTGCTCCCAAGCGGGACTGAGGGTGTGCAGGGAGGGCAGGGGGCTGCGGTCGTGCTCCAGCCCGGAGCTGGCTGTATCCTGGCTCGGCCACCCCGTCTCCCCACACAGCCGGGCTGGATTGCATGCTGGTGGATGGGGGTCCTTCCCCATCTCTCCTGAGCCTTCCTTCTCCTCCTCCTCGCCCTGCGGTTAGCCCTTGCAGGCTGACCTCTTTACTGTGTGACAGTGAGTCTGGCTGCGGCGTTTCCTATTCTCACGGCAGGGGCCAGGGCTGGTGGAGGTCCCAGGTCTGCACCGGCACAGAGACATGCCCCCTGGGCTGATGCCACGCTCGCCTTGTCACCCCCTGACTCGTTCTGGGGATGGTGCGGATCACAGCTCTAATTTAGACCCAGTTTTGGGGGCTTTAGGGGCCCCCTGGAACTTGCTGGGGGGGGGCGATTCAGACCCTGCTGGGGACGGAGCCAGCCCTGCCAGTGTCCCTGGGAAGGGACAGGGCACAGCAGGGACAGGGGCTGCTCATCAGCGGTCACCTGCAGAGCGATGAGCCCCTCCAGGCTCCACCTGGGCTCCCAGAACCCTTCCCAAATTGCGGCCCCAGGTGTTTCTGGCCGACTTCAGCCCCAGGGAGAGCACTCACCCTCCCCCTTGAGAAGAGCTGCCTGAGCACTGCCTGCCTCCCCAGCTGCCTGCACCCCGGCAGGGTGCTCTGGCACAAGGCAGGGCAGGTGCCGCCACCGTGGAGGGGACAGGGCAGGTCCCAGGGTGTCAGAGATGTTGAACACCCGTCCCCCCAGAAGCAGGCAGCACGGGGGGGGGCGGGGTGAGTCTGGCAAACCGTGGGGAGAGGGGCTGCCATGGGCTCCTCCATCCTTGGGGGTCACGGCCTGGCATGGGACATCCCCTTGGGGGGGGGGGGGCAGCCTTGTCAAGAGGGCTCCCAGCCTGCTCCCTGTGTGCAGGACAGAAATGGGGGTGGTGGCATATAAATCCCCCCCCAGGAGTGTCCCCATCTCTGCCCCACCACCTGGGCACGCTGGAGCCCCGGCAGCGAGGGGCAGGGGAGCCCTCAAAGCCCTCGGAGGTAGGTAAAGGTATGGGGGAAGGTGGGTGGTTTCCCTGTGTTGCTGGAGGAAACGCTCTCTTGTCTTGCTAGACGAGGCTCTCCCTTTCAGCCCGGCTGCCGCCCCGTGCCTCAGTTTCCCTCCTTGCTGTCAGAGAGGCTGAGCAGCGAGCGAGGGGTGACGCGCACCGTTTCCAGCCCTCTGCCCAAACCCTGGGGGCTGGGGTGGCTCAGCCTGTCCCCTCGGGGCTGGCTGTGGGGTGCCCACGTTTCCCTGTGCCCCACAGCTGGCTCAGCCCTCCTTCCCTTCAAGCCCCCCAGCAAAGGATTCCCAGTGCTCCCAGACTCAGGGCCTGGCTTGTTAATGCTGAGCCGCTCACAGCTCCGGCCCTCTGCTAGGTCACTGCCTCCTGCCTATCACCCCGGAGTCGGGGCTGCCTGGCGAAGAGCTCCCCAGCCCCAGGGAGGCTCCCCCCTTGCACCCCTGCACAAGGAGGGATGCACAGCCCCAAGCACCCCATTGCCTCCACCAGGTTGGGGGGGGCTTCCATAGATCCAACCAGCCTGCATCCCCCCCATCACGCTGCTCATGGCTCTTTGGGGCTTATCCTGCACCTCCCGTCCCCCTGCAGCACCCGGCATTGCTCCATCTCCCTCCGCAGGGACCCTGCCAAGACACACTCTCCCCGCCGAGCACCCCAGGGTGCCCGGCCCCCCGCGCACCCCGCCAGGCACCACATGATGCCAGTTCCTTCCCTCCTCTGGGGAGGGCCCCGGCTTCTGCATTGGCTCTGCCGGGTTTCACCGCCGCCAGCTCTGGCTTAAAGGTGAGAGCTGGCGCCGGGCAAGCCGGGGCGGTGAGAATGTGTGTCCTCCGCTGGCTCGCGGCCTCTGCGCTCTGCATCGCCGTCCGGGGTGAGTCTGTCCCCCCCCATGGCACCGTCCCCACTGGGGACACCCCGGGGATGGGAGCTGGGGGCACCCAGGTGGGTCTTGCCTCCCCCCCGCTGCATTGCCGGGAACGCAGGGCAGGCGGGCTGGGGAAGTGGTTTCTTGCTTGTTGGGTCCCCAAATTTGCAGTTCCCCCATGAGAGAGGAGAGTTGGGGTGGAGTGGCAAAGGGGGGAGGGGGGGTGGGGGGGGGGCGGGGAGACGTGCCTCAAGGGCTTGGCAGGGCTGGGGACGTGAAAATAGAGCTAAATCGAGCCAGATGGGCTTTAACAGGCACGCAAGCCCAAGCCATTCCCTGGCTTTGCTGCCTGCAAAGAGCAGGTGGGGAAGCCGGGCAGGCTGTTGTCGGAAGCAGCAGGAGGGAACGGGGGTGGTGGGGGTGAGTGGGGGTGCCACGACCATGCCCCCGCGGGACCCCCTTCCCGGGTGGGTGTAAAGCTGAGCAGCGTTGTGGGGTTGCTGGCTCCATCGCTGCTCCTCCCGCCCTGGGGCACCATCTGTGGGTGCTCGGACCCAGGGCGTGACAGGCACCCATGGGATGGCCTGGGGCGCAGGCAGCGGGGGCTGCCAGTCCCTGCCTGCCCCAGGTTTCAGGTCCAGAAGCAGAACCAGGTCTGGTCCCAGCTGCCCCGGGGCTGGGAGCTGGGCAGGTGCTGCCGGATCACTCCCGGCGAGGAGGAAGATGCTGACGGAGGGGAAAGGCCCGTTCCCAGCGGCGGGTGTGTTGGCGTGGGGTTGCACAAGCTGGGAGCCCGGAGGGAGGTTGGGGAAGTCACCGGGAGATGCCAGGCGGGACTAGCCGGCTCCCTGGCACCCCTGCTTGTCGGGGGACAGCTTGGCTGCATCCCCCTTGGAAACATCATCCAAAGCCAGGGCCACCAGCCCTGGGGGTGACACTGCCTCCCAGGGGGACATCGCCCAACAGCCAACCCAGCAGCTGGGTTTCCCTGGGGATGCCACACTGCAGGGCTCGCTCCAGCGTGGCGGCAGGTCGCGGCATGGTGCTGACCCTGGATCTGGCCCTGGGAGGGTGTCAGCGCGTCGGCGTCCTTTGCATGTGCCACCGGTGGGCTCGTGGAGCTGCTTTCGGCCAAGCCCCCCCGCCCTGCGCAGGAGGGGCTGCAGGGAAGGGGAGCACTGGCTCGGGCAGCCTCCTGCCCCGACCGTCCTGTCCCCTGCTCGGCCGTGGAGGGGGACAGCCCCCCCCCCCACCTCACCCCTGCCCCTCTCTGTCTTTCAGGACAGGACTATGGGCTTTCCCGCTCACCCCCTCAGTTCGGCTCCATCTACCACGTCCGAGGTAACGGGACCCCACAGTGCCCTTTGCCACGGGGGGAGCGGAGGATGCTCAGCACCGGGCTGGACCAGGCCGTCCCAGTGCCAAACTGGGGCAGCTTCCCACAGCCGGGTGCCTCTCCCTGCCTCAGCACCCACGGGGACAGCAGCTTGGTCAGCTGTGGGTCCGCATGCTCTGCGGGTGCTAGGGGGCTCGGGGAGGGATGTCGGGGTGCTGAGGCCTCGGGGCTGACCCGTGTCCTGCGTCGGGGGCCTCAAAGGTGTCATTAACCTGCCCTACGCTGAGATCGAGGAGCCCTTCGAAGCCTGGTACAACCTGACGGGAAACAAGAGCCGGATCCAGTATTACGGGGGTAAGCAGGCGGGCATCCATCTGCTCCGGGCTGCGCCCGTCCCGCACCGGTCCCATCCCTGTGCAAAGGGAGGATGCGGGCGGGACCACCGTGCCTCAGTTTCCCCTTCCTGCTGACACAGGGCAGGTGATAACCTATCAGCTGGCGGCGGTGAAGCCCTACGGGATGCAGTACAAGATCACGCCCGAGACCACTGAGAAGGAGGTGAACGCCAGGAAATGCTTCCAGCTGCCCGGCTCCAAGGAGGACGTGGTCAAGATTCAGAGCGTCTTCCCCAGCCCTGATGGCTTCAAGGTGAGGGAGCCAGAGCCTGGATCCGACCCGCTGCTCAGAGCCTCTTCAGGCTCTGGGTGGGGGTGCCGGGCAGCTGGAGATGCTCCTCTCCGTCCCAGGGGTTGCAGGGTGCTGGGACAGGCCAGGACATGCCCCCGCACCCCGGGGCGCAGGGAGGGTCATTTCCCCACCCGGATGGGGGCCGGACTCCCGGCTTCTTTCCCAACCCCGGCAGCCGTGTTGGGACATGCTGCAGCCCACGCGAACGCCGGTGTTTCGGAACGGCTCGGGCAAGTCGCTGCACGGCAGCTCAGCTCCCACCGGCCCCAGCCTCCGGCAGGGCTGGGTGCAGCAGGAGGGGTGCAGCACGTGAGCGGTGGGGACAGCAAGCTGTCACCAAGCCGGACGCCGAGCCAGACACAGGCCCACAGGGCAAGAGCTTGGAAACACGCAGGAAAAACCCAGAGCCTTTTGGAGCAGGGGTGCAGCCAGGCCCCCCCACTATGGGTGCACATCCAGCACCGTGCACATTGCAGTGTCCCCAGGGAGCCGCTGAGCCAGACAGGGGGGGGTCTGTCCTGTGTTGCACCCCAAATCCTTGCCCCACTTTCCATCCCATGCAGGGCTGTGTGCTAACGGCCATGTAGCCGCTGGATCCGGCCTGAGAGCCCGGTGTAGGCTGGGTGCAAGGCGCTGTACGTGCACCGGGAGTAACGGGCTCCTGTGAAGGCGCCGGGTGGGAAGGAGTGAGCGTGGGGGGTGATTCCCGTCCCCACCCAGAGCCCCCCTCCCTGATGCCGCATCCCCCCAGTTCATACGGGAGGAGTACTACCGGGGCCGGTACTGCGCCGTGTGGCAGAACGTCACCCGCTGGGCGCAGAAGAAGAACGTCTACACCCTGTGGGTGACCAACTCCAGCTGCGGGGTGGCCCCTGTCCACTACGAGATGCGGGGCTACAACAGCCTGCTGGGCTCCCACTACGACAAGTACGAGATCGCCTACACCGACTTCGACAACAGCTTCCCCCCCTCCATCTTCGACCTCCCCGTCAATGGTGAGCTGGGTTGGGCCCCCCCATCCTGCCCGTGGTGCTCGGGCTGATGGCATCCCCTCCTTGCTCCCCAGAGACGAAGAAGTGCGGGGACCTGCCAGGGAGCGCGGTGGAGCACCGGGTGCTGGTGAACCCCATGGAGGACCTGGTGGGACGGCACCAGCCCTGGGCCCACGAGGTCTTCCACCACTACCGCAGGCGGTTGGGGCGGCGGTACGGCTCCGCGCGGGAGCTGGAGCACAGGCAGAGTGTCTTCGTGCACAACATGAGGTACAGGCAGACGGGGGGATGCCGATCCCCTTGGGGGTGCTCCCCATCCCCCAGGGGTTGCACGGCTGCTGCAGCGGGAGGCAGCGTCGGTGCCGGCTGATGCCATCCCCGCCACGACGGCAGGTTCGTGCACTCGAGGAACCGCGCTGCGCTCTCCTACACGCTGGCGCTGAACCACCTGGCTGACCGCACGCCCCAGGAGCTGGCCGCCCTGCGGGGCCGCCGCCGGAGCGGGGCTCCCAACAACGGGCAGCCCTTCCCCACCGAGCTCTACGCCGGCCTCATCCTGCCCGAGAGCCTCGACTGGCGCATGTACGGTAGGTGCGGGGTCAGGGAAACGGGGTCTCGCCGTCGGGGTGCTGCGGGATGGTGTAAGGCTGCGATGTGGAGGGTGTGAGCGCTCCTCATCCGGGCCAGCGCAAAGTCCAACCGAGCCGCCCCACTCTCCGTCACCATGCTGAGGAGCCCGTGGGGCTGCGCTGTCCCTTGGGACCCACATCTCCCTGTGGCCCCCGCCCTGCTCAGCAACTGGAAGATCAAAGCAGGGCTTGCCTGGCAAAAGGCAGCTCGGCTGGCACTTGGCCCTCATTCAGTCTGGTGCCCCAGGGACAGATGTGACATCTGAAGCCACATCTGGCTTCCCCCATGTCTCCATCAGCTGGGAGCGACACCCCCAGAGCTTGCCCCAACCCAAGGGCAGGGGTCCCACAGGTTTGCTGGTGCATTTGCCCCCCTCTCCCCCCCCCCCCCCCCGATTAGCACCAAGCCCTGGCTACGCTGCCTCTGGGAGCACAGCGAGTCCTCAACTTCTGCCTCAGTTTCCCTTCCACTTGCCCTCATCCCCCGGTGCCACCCCAGCCTCTCACCCCCCCATCCCACTGTCCCCAGGCGCCGTGACCCCCGTGAAGGACCAGGCCGTCTGTGGGTCCTGCTGGAGCTTTGCTACGACGGGCGCCATGGAAGGTGCCCTCTTCCTCAAAGTGAGAGCGGGGCCGTGCCCCACAGGGATGGTTGGGGCGCCTGGATGATGCCTGGCCCCATCCCTACAGTGCGTCCCCCCCGCAGACCGGCGTGCTGACCCCCCTGTCCCAACAAGTCCTCATCGACTGCTCCTGGGGCTTCGGGAACTACGCCTGCGACGGGGGTGAGGAGTGGCGAGCCTATGAGTGGATCAAGAAACACGGTGGCATCGCCAGCACCGAGTCCTATGGCACCTACAAGGGGCAGGTGAGGGTGGCCCCACGTCCCTGCCGGGGTTCCCCAGGTCTCGGGATGTGCCCCCCGGGGCTTTAAAGCCATGGTGGGGCCAATCAGGATGGGTCAGAAGCGCTAACGGGCTCTGGAGACGGGGATGTCACCTCGTCCCCAAGGCACCAGGCTCCCTGCAGTTCAAAGCACAGTCCAAAGCCAAGCTCCAGGGCTCAGCCGGGCGGTTTCATCACCGTGTGCCTCAGTTTCTCTTCTTGCAAAACAGGGACAAGGCTCCTCCACCCCTGGGTGGTACCACGGGTCCCTCCGTACCCTGGGGTGCAGGGATGGAGCAGGGCTGTCTGGAGACAGGGACGTGGCTGCAAGATGCAGGCAACAGCCCCCCCCAGGGCTTCAGGTGCAGAGCCAGCTCCCCATGCTGCGTGTGGGCAACGCTGTGTCCCTGCAACAACCAGGAAAACATCCCCACCATGGTGGGCAGTGGAGGACAGAGGGGTCAGAGCCGGGATGCTGTCACAGCCCAAGTCCCATATCGTTCCCTGCATCAGAGCAGAGCTGCACGGGGGCAGCCAGGGTGGTCAGGGTCCCAGTGAGGGGACCTGGGGGCTCCTGATGACACAGTGTGTCCCCCTCCGGGTGCCACAGAACGGCTTGTGCCACTACAACCAGTCTGAGATGCTGGCCAAGATCACAGGCTATGTCAACGTCACCTCGGGCAACATCACGGCGGTCAAAGCTGCCATCTACAAGCACGGTCCTCTGGCTGTCAGCATCGATGCCTCGCACAGGACCTTCTCCTTCTACTCCAACGGCATCTACTATGAGCCCAAGTGCGGTGAGTCGGGTGGCACAGGGGGCACAGGAGGACCTGGGTGCCCAGGGAGATGCCAGGACACCCAGGATCCCCTCCTCATTGTCGAGCATCTTGGGCAAGGGTGGAAGAGGGAACCGGTCCTGCAGCCCTCCCCAAGTGCCGCTGGCAGCCCTGGGAGCAGGGATGCTCTCTGGACGAGCTGTCTCCCGTGTCATCCTCTGCAGCGAACAAGCTGGGAGCGCTGGACCACGCGGTGCTGGCCGTGGGCTACGGGGTCCTGCAGGGAGAGACCTACTGGCTGATCAAGAACTCCTGGTCCACGTACTGGGGTAACGACGGCTACATCCTCATGGCCATGAAGGACAACAACTGCGGCGTGGCCACCGAAGCCACCTACCCCATCCTGGCCTGAGCCACCTCCGCTGTGTGGGGAGAGCCCTCGGCGATGCTCTCGGCACCCATCCCTGGATCAGCCCCTTTGGCGTGACACATCACGCAGGAGGAAGCTGGGGACACGGTGGGACAGGGCCAGGGGGTGCTGGACAAGGGGCTGGACGGGGACCCAGCTGTGGACTTGCCAATAAAGACCCTGGAAAAATACCGGTTCGCTTCTACAGGAGGGATTCAATTGCTGCCCACCCGGCTCTGCCCCCTTCGCAGACCCCAGTGCCCCCAGCATGTGGCTGCTCCGTCCCCTGCACAGGTCCTTGTCCCCAGGCTTGTTTTCTTTGTCCTGTGTGACCACAGGGGCCTCCCAGGAGGGGACAGTGCCTGCCTAGCAGAGCCAGCTGGCTCTTGCAGACGGTCCTAGACACCCAGGGCGAGGGGAGCGGCTTTTCCAGCCCTATCTCTCGAGGTGGAGCACAAACAACCCCAGGGATTTCTGCTGAGACGAGAAATTCCTGGCGCGGGGTGTTGGGGAGGGGGGAAGGCATCCACCCTCTGCCCCACTGCCTGGGTCCCTGTTGTGGCTACGGGTGGGGATGTCACCGGCGGTGTTTGCCAATGCCACGAGCCAGGCTCCCCTTCACCCCATGGGGCTGCTCCCCTCCAGGGAAAGGCACTTTACACCGCGGCCGTGGCTCACCTGGGTGCTCCTATTTTGGACTCAAGCCCTCCTGGGAGAGCGGGGTCAGTGCACAAGGATCCTGCAAACGGGATGGGAAGGTCTCTCTGCCCTGACCCTGGTGGTCTCCCAGTCTCCCATCTTCGCTGGTACGTCCTCGGGGCAGGATGCGCCTCCACACCGGTGCGCTGTGATGGCAGCGGTGGTGGTCCCTGGGGAGGTGCTGCAGCACGGGTTGCATCAGTCCAGCCCTGCACCCAGGGGCGCAGCCGAACCCGGCCCGACTCGTCCCTGGTGGGGTGTGCAGCCAGCCCACGACGAGCCCTTATCGGCTTTGTTTTGGGCTCAGGCGGCCCCGCGGGTGCTCGCTGTCACCTTGGGCTGGGGGCCAGCTGGACGCACAGCAAGCAGGGGGGGTGAAGGCCACTCTGCCACGGTGACAGTGCTGCTCTCCTCCCCGGGTCTCTTTTTCCATGTAGCTACTGACATTTCGTCTGCGTCTTTCCCCTTTTTCCAATTCAAATCCCCTAATTGCAGCCCTGGCCTTGCCCTGATGGTATATCCGGAAGGATGCAGGGATGCAAACGGCTCCCATCTCCCCACGACTGCCCAGCGCTGCCTTTGGTGGGGACGCCTTGGCTTCCGTCCCAGGAAGGCAGGGAGCACCCAGAGGGGTTTTGGGGTGCCTGGCAGGGTCTCACTGCACCTCCTCGCCCCAGGGTTTTGCAGATGCTCCCCCTGCTCGCAGCGCACTGCATGCAGCAAAGCCTGGCTGCAAACTGCCACGCAGGGTGGGTGGGAGCGCAGGGACACCCCCAGCACCCACCACCAAGCCCCCAGTCCGTGGCCCCAGGGGATGGCCCTGCCATGGGGCACCTGTGCCCACAGGGGTCTGGGTCCCACCCTGCTCCCCCCGCCCCGAGCCCCGCAAGCACGCAACATCGGCACCCACTCTGCTTGGGGTGGGAAAGGCACCCATGGGTGCCCATGATGGGGCAGGGGGGCAACATAAAGCCACGCCTCCCCCTTGGTCTAGCCCCAGCCAAGGGAAGGACGGGGCTTTGCCCGTTGGCTGCCGGCAGCTCCCTGCCCGCCCGCCAGTGGTATTTAAGCCACCCGTGGGTGCAGGGCACCAGCGTGGGCTGGGGTGTGCAGGATGGAGGGGCTGGGGTGGCTGCTGGTGCTGGGGGCTGCCGTGCTGCTGGGTGAGCACCCGCTCTGGCCGAGCTCGGGGGGGTGGGGGGGGGACACACAACAACACGGATGCCGTGCCCCCATCGTGGGGTGTTGCCATCGCGCCCCTTAGCCTGGGCACTGCTGTGGTCCTGGGCTGCTGTGGAGGTCCTCGCCCCAGGAGGGGGCTGCCCTGTCCCTGTCCCCAAGCCCGGAGCAGTGCAGGGGCAGTGGGCATGCTCTGTGCGTGGTATACGGGGGGGGCATACGATCGCCCCTCATGCCCTGGGGCGTGCATGGGGGCTTTGGAGTGCCCCTGAGCTGGCTGCAGGCCAGGGAGAGCAGGGATGCGCGTGGGGGCTCTGAATCAGCCAGAGGGCTGGTAGAGGAGCAGGGACCCCCGGTTTGGGGACCCCCGGTCTCTGCCCTGCCTGGGCAGGTGGGAGCCCTCCTAGCCCTGCTCCTCATACAGGCTCCCCCTGGGTCTGTCCCCCTCTCCCAGGGGACAGCGAGCCAAGGACCAGCACCACTGTCTCCCCCCGCCGTGTAGAGGTGAGTAATCAACACTGTAAAAGGGTTTGGGTTTACTTTTGTTTTTCTTCCAGGAGCAGAGTGCAAAGCTCCTCTGGAGACACCCACATTTGGGGACATCTACCATGTCACAGGTACCGCTCGGGGCAGGGCACCCCGCTGGGACGGTGCCACCGCCGTGCTACCCAAGGAGGTCCTGCACCTCCAGCCACCGGCTCCCACCCGACATGCCCAAGCCAAAGAGGCTCCAATTCCTCCACGAAACCCGGGGGCTGGGGTGCATCGCTGCCGTGGGGTGCTGCTGGTGGTGGCCATGGGTGGGAGCAGGGGGTGATGCCGCGGGGCCCTGGGGTGCTCCCTGCCTTCCCCGCGCTCCCCTCCCAGCCGCGGGCTCGGGGCAGGGGGACGGAGGATGTCCCCAGGGCTCGGCCCCCTGCAGCCCCCCGTGCCCGGCCCCTCTGTGCCCACAGGAGTCATCAGCCTGCCCTACGCGGAGATCAGGGAGCCCTTCGAAGCCTGGTACAACCTCACCGGGGGGAAGAGCCGCATCGAATACTACGGCGGTGGGTGCAGAAAAGGGTCCATCCCCCCGACCTCTCACCATTCCCCTCCTTCTGCCCCAGGACCTTCGGGTGCCCCAGCAAAGCCCTGGGAGCCATCACCATGCCAGGACCTGCAGGCTTGGCTTGACCTTAGCGCTGTCCCCATCCCCAGGCCAAGTGGTCACCTACCAGTTTGCCTCCATCAAGCCCTTTGGCGCCAGCTTCAAGGTGACTCCCGAGACCACGGAGACGGAGGTCAACGTCCGCAAGTGCTTCCGCATCAACGGCACTGATGGGGACCTCATCGCCCCGCAGAGCGTCTTCCCCAGCCTGGAGAACTTCAAGGTGAGCTCCGGGCATGGTCCCCCAGGAGGCAGGATGGGGCAGGGGAGGGGACAAGGGACCCCCATGGGTACAGGGTGTCTGATGGCTACCTCCCTACGAGGGCAGAGCAGCCCTCCCTGCCTGGGAATGGGTAAATACAAGGTTGGATGTGGCCACGGGTGATGGAGGCGGAGGGGTTGCATCCAGCTTGGCATGATGCAGGACGGGTGCACGGGTGGAGCACCATCACCGCGGGGTGCCCCAGCTCACCAAGGGCACGGTGCCGGTGCCGGCGTGGCACCCTGGTCCCCGACGCGTTCGCTTGTGCCCAGCGGGTGCGGGAGGAGCGCTTCCGCGGGCAGCGCTGCGCCGTCTGGCAGAACGTCTCCTACTGGGGTCGCAAGAAGAACGTCTACACGCTGCGGGTGGGCAGCTCTGCCCGCGGCCCCGTGCCTCTGCACTACGAGGTGCGTGGCTTCAACAGCCTCCTGGGCTCCCACTACGACAAGTACGAGATCGACTACTCCTCCTTCAGCCACCGTTTCCCCCCCAGCATCTTCCACCTCCCCGAGGGTGAGTGTCCCCGGCCACCCCGCAGCCCAGCCTGTGGCCGGTGCTGCCACCGAAATGCAGCACCCCCTCCATCTTTTTAATTTGTTTTTTTGGTTTTTTTTTTTTTGCAAGAGCCTGATAATTTGGGTGAATTGGTTTGGCTGGGAAAAAAGCAGGGGAGAAATGTAATTAAAGTTGATAGCTGGGGCGATGCGGGTGCTTTCCCGGTGCTGGCTCCTCCATGCCGGAGCGCAGGGTGCCGGGTAGGATGGTGGGTGCTTGGGAGCCGGCTCTGGAAGTGGATGTGGGTGCAGATCCCCCCCCTGCATGCAAGTGTCTATACGGGATGGACAGCCCCAATGGTTTTGGGGGTGACCGTGCCGTGCATCCCAGCTGGGGGGCCGGGAGAGCCCGTCCCCGCTTGGGAGGCGTCAGCCGCCATCCGTGCCTCGTGGCAGGGGTGCAGTGCGAGCAGTGGCCCGCGGCCGGCCCCGAGCACCGCATCGTGGCCAACCCCATGCAGGAGTTTGTGGGGAGGGCGCCGGAGACGGACCACGTCCACCACCGCCTCTTCCACCGCTACAAGGAGCGGTTCGGGAAGAGCTACGGCAGCGAGGAGGAGCACGAGCATCGCAAGCGCACCTTCATCCATAACATGCGGTACAGGATGCCAGGGGGGATGGGCTGGGGGGGGGGAGGGCCCAGGGATGGGGTGGCCAGTGCGGTCCCCTACTCCCCTCTCGCAGCACCTCTGCTCTGCTGCAGGTTCGTGCACTCGAGGAACCGCGCTGCGCTCTCCTACACGCTGGCGCTGAACCACCTGGCCGACCGCACGCCCCAGGAGCTGGCCGCCCTGCGGGGCCGCCGCCGGAGCGGGGCTCCCAACAATGGGCAGCCCTTCCCCACCGAGCTCTACGCCGGCCTCATCCTGCCCGAGAGCCTCGACTGGCGACTGTACGGTGAGGAGGGAGCCAGTGCCACCGGCGTGCAAGCCCGGAGTGTGTACGAGGTTGGGGGAAAGCTGTGCACACCGGAGTTTGCGTGGGGGCAGCCAGCATCCCCCGGTGCTCTGTTAAATGTGTTCCCATCCCGCTGTCCCCAGGCGCCGTGACCCCCGTGAAGGACCAGGCCGTCTGTGGGTCCTGCTGGAGCTTTGCTACGACGGGCGCCATGGAAGGTGCCCTCTTCCTCAAGGTAAGAGCGGGGCCGTGCCCCATACGGGTGGCCAGGGCGCCTGGAGGTTGCCCATCCCCATCCCTGCAGCGTATCCTCCCCGCAGACCGGCGTGCTGACCCCCCTGTCCCAACAAGTCCTCATCGACTGCTCCTGGGGCTTCGGGAACCAGGCATGCGACGGGGGCGAGGAGTGGCGAGCCTATGAGTGGATCATGAAGCACGGCGGCATCGCCAGCACCGAGTCCTACGGGCCCTACCTGGGGCAGGTGAGGGTGGCAGCGCCGCTCGGGTGGGGGGGGTGCAGTGCCCCCCCCTCCCCAATCCTTTCCCCCCCAGGCTCTCCCAAATCACCTATCAGCCCTTTGGAGGCTCTACTTTGGTTTATGGATGCTCCATCCGAGCTGCCCCCCTCCCTCCTTCCCCCTCGCCGGGGTGGGTCGGACCCTTCCCCACCTGCCCCGGGACTCCGGTGCCACCTCAGCCCCCACCCCCCCTCCCCCAGAATGGCTACTGCCACTGCAACCAGTCGGAGCTGGTGGCCCAACTCGCCGGCTACACCAGCGTAGAGCCGGGCAGCGCCGCAGCGCTGAAGGCTGCGCTGGTCAAGCACGGCCCCGTGGCCGTCAACATCGACGCCTCGCACAAGTCCTTCGCCTTCTACGCCAACGGCGTCTATGAGGAGCCCCGCTGCGGTGAGTCCGGTTGACCCAGGAGGCTCCGTGTCCCGCTCATGGGGGCTGGGATAGGCAAAAATATTTGCAGGGTGGGATTTACCTCCCCGCTAAGCTCCCGGCCAGGGGATACGGGGCCACTCGCTGCATCAAGAACGACCTCCAGCTCCAAGGGTTGGGGACTGAGATGTTGCCCGTTTTCTTCTCTCCTCCCGGCCAGGAAATGAGACGGGAGCGCTGGACCACGCGGTGCTGGCCGTGGGCTACGGGGTCCTGCACGGCAAGAGCTACTGGCTGATCAAGAACTCCTGGTCCACGTACTGGGGCAACGACGGCTACATCCTCATGGCCATGAAGGACAACAACTGCGGCGTGGCCACCGCCGCCTCCTTCCCCATCCTGGCCTGACGGGACATGGCCCCACATGTGCCCTGTCCCCTCCATGTCCCCCTGGGCAGCTCCAGATGGATGGGGGGCTGTGGTGGTTGTGGGGCAGAGGGGGGCAGCTCAGCTGGGAGGTGAGAGGATGCCATTTTGGCAATAAAAGCCTGTAGAAGTGATCCTGTCTGTCATGCTGGGGTGTCTTCTGCCAGCCCCAGCCCGTCTCCCGCCAACCACAGCCCTTGCCGTGACTGCCTTCTGCAGCCCTCTGTGCGATGAGTTTCACCCAGTGCTCAGCCCAGGCTCACCCCCCCTTTGGGTTACTGTGCCCTAACCCCAGAGTTTTCAGTGCCAGCACCCCCTTCCCCAGCAGCGGGAGGGAACCCGAATCCACTCTCGGAAGCTGGGCTGGGCTCAGGGCCCTCCTGTTCCCAACTGGACTCGGCCCCGTCCCAGCAGCTGGCATCGTGCTGGGAAAAAGGGAGCTGCCCCCCACCAGAGAGAGCGGTCCCCAGCACCCGGTGCCTCTCGGGACACCTGGGTCCTCTGCTCAGCCTCTCTCCAGGCTCCTACGTGGGGTCAGTGCTTGGTGACTCAGTTTCCCCACCCATTTGGGGGGAAAGCAGAGCTTCTGGGGGTTTCCATGCTGCTGCCAACAGCCTCCGGGATGGAGGGAGCCCAAATGGACCCAAAGCTCATTTCACCCAGGACGCTTCAGGGGGAGGTTTTGTCCAACCTCCTGGGGAGCAGCCGGGCTCAGAGCTGCCGCCCCAGAGCTGTTGTGCTCCTTTCATCTCCCCTTGCTCCAGTGCTTTACCCCAAAACCGCACGGCCACGGGGAAGCCTGACCGAGAGCCGAGGGGTTGGCGAGGCCGGTGCTGCTCTTTGGGGTGCCCAGGCTGGATATCAGCGCGGTGTGAAGGTTCATTCTCGGGGGCTCTGGTGCCCTGCTCACGTCCACCCTGGGGATGGAGCCGGGCAGGCAGCACCAGCGGGCAGCCCAGAGCTCCCAGGTGAGAGCTGTTGGCGCTGCCAGGCTCTGCCTTCCCAATTTGAGAGCTCGATTAGCAGCCGGGCAGCTGGGGAGGGGAGCCTCCAAAAGGGGAAAAGCCAGCCCTGGCTTGTATCAGCGGGTGCACGGGCCGCATCTTTCCCCAAAATGGGTTTCTGGCAGTCGAGAAGCGACGTCCCCCGTGGCTACACCCTTATTTTATATAGCAAACGGCCGGGGTCAGCCCCCATGCTTCCTCGCTGCGAGCGCCAGCCGGCGGCACCCGGGGAGCAGCGCTCCCTTCCAGGCGACGTGATTGCTCCCAATTGAGGGTGGCAGGTCATAATATTTTCTTGTTTTCTTTCACTCGTTCACCTGCTTATTTTACAATTTGCTGCACTGATTTCTGAAGTGGTCTTTAATCATTCTCAGCAGGGGTGCTGACTCGAATTCATGTCTGGGAGAGAAATGATCGCTGCGCAGGAATAATGTGGCTTATTCTGTGGGAGTCCAGGTCTCCAGATCTTTGATTCTCTTGACTGCAGTCAATAAAACATGCTTTGACTTTCAGGGAACCGTGACTTTCAGGCTCCCTTTGGATAGGTGATGTTCTGAATTTGCTGCTGAACACGCAGGTGGCTTGGAGAGCTGGAGGTTTTGCACCCCCAGGAAGCATTTAGCAGGAGCCTGAAATTTTGCATCTGCGGTATTAGGGATAGCAGTTCTGAGCGTGGGTAGTAAAGGATGGCTGGGAACTTAAAAAAGATCCATTTATTATATTTGAAAAAGGAGAAAATAAGAAAGGACATACCTGAAGAGAGGTTTGCTGTTTCCAGAGCCAGCCTTGGGTTCTGGCTCCCAGCCCGAGTGAGCTGCGACCTCCAGATTTCCCTCGACACCCGAACCTTGGAGTCGCTCCAGGTTTTGCAGGGCGTAGCAAAGACCAACCACCCCGAACCCCGCTTTCTATTGAAAGCAAAGCTGGCCTAAAGGTACGCATTTAAGGTTTCCTTCGCAAGAGGCACATTGCCTGCATACCCCGCATTTCCAGCTTGCAGGAAACTCCCCAAATTTGATACCTTGATGGTGAAATACCAGCTGAGGCCGGTGCTTTAGGGGGAGCGAGCACTGCCCAGAGGGTGAAAGCCGAGAGGATTTGGCACCTGCCTCCCATGTGCCCCCCCGCCTTGAGAATCCCATCTTCTTCTGGGTCTGCAGGGTGAGGTAGTTCAAGATGTCTCCAGGGGTCAGCTTCACGCCGAAAGCACGGGACGGGAGGTAGTCCCTGGTGGCCAGCTTCCAGTCCTGCGCCCTGGCCTTGGTATTTCTCACGGTCCTCTGCCACCTTCAGGGTCCCCTCCTTCTTCAGCCGCCCCTTCTTGGCACCTGCCAACCAAGAGGCTGGTGCTCAGGTGCTTGAACCGGGCACGTGTAACGCCCGCCTACAAGCTGATCCCTTTAGAGGCAGTCCGAGCTGATGGTGGCTTTCGTGCTGGAGGCGGGAGCCTGTTTGGCCACGTCACGGGCTTTCCCGAGCCTCCAAACAGCTCCTCCACCCTGCCTGATGCTCTCTCGATGCTTCTTTTAAGAATTCATCCGTGAAGATGCCCTCCAACTGCTTGCCGAAGTCATCACCTCCCAGGTGAGTGTCTCCAGCCGTGACTTTGACCTCAACAACGTCTCTATCGTGAAGATGGAGATGCTGATGCCCCTCCCGGCCCGTATTAAAGACGAGGACATTGCGCTCCCCGTCAGGGTGATGGAGGCTGTAGGCCGGGGCCGCTGATGTTGTCTCATTGAAGCCCTTCAGCACGGTGATGCCAGCAATTACCCAACATCTTTGGTGGCTTGGCTCTGGGAGTCGCCGAGATAAGCTGGCACGGTGATGATCATTCCTCCTCTGCCTGCCCCGGAGTAACTCATCCCCCGGGACGGGGATGGGAACCTCGGGGCAATCCCGGCTCCACGCTGGGCTCCGACCCACCCACTCTCGCGGAGCCCAGCGCCAGTCAGGACACGGGGAGCGAGCCGAGACAGAGCACACCGCCGCGAACAGCTCCCATGAGGTGTTTTGTTTCCAGTGAAACGGCCTTTCTGTGGGTGAGAGCATCCAGATCTGTGGGATCAATCTGTCCACACATCCAGAAATTCAGGGTGGGCTGAGTTTGCCAAGCTAAATTATTCTCCGAGGAAGGGCGGCCGGGATTTCAGCTGGGTTTGGTTTTTCGCCCTGCCCTCGGCTGTCCTGGATACGGCGCTTCCCTCCGGAGGCAGCTGCGCTCCAGCGCAGACCTCTGCAGCAATGCCAGGTGGCCAGAAACTGCGCTCCAGCCCAAAAGCTGGCTGCCTTTCAGCGCTGGATGAATTATCTGTGAAAACCTCTTACGGCTCGCACAAAACAAGGTAATTATTCAGAAAGCAGGGGACATGGAGAGAGCCAGAATATGAAAATATTATCTGTTAGTGATTTACAGAGAACCACAGACGGTGTCAAAGAACAGCAGCTGAATCAAACTTGCTTTGGCAACTTCTTGGCTCCCAAATGCTCCAGACAACCCGGGGAGGGTTGTCATGATCATCAGCTCCCAACAACACTCCTACGCCCTGAGGAAAGGATTCCTGGGGGTCTGGGTCTCCAGAGCCGGGTCAGGACAGAGCCGGCTGGTTCACGGAGGGAAAGGGCACGTGTTGCAGAGCCCTGAGGTTTTAGCATGGCAAAGACTATGATCCGGGGGAGGCCACCTCGCTTTTGCTATCTAATGTGACAACCGGAGCTTTTTTGGGGCACAAATGGTTGCATCCGAAGTGATCTGAACGGTCTTCCAAGCTCTGCAAAGCTAGAAACTGCTTTCCTGCTAGCGAGGCTATCCTGGAAAATCACCGAGGCAGTGGCTTTTTAAACGTTTCTTATTACGCTTCCTTCGGTAGCAGCTTTACAAATACTCTTCCTTAGCCAAATGTTTTTCCCCTTGGCGACCGTGACTGCTCTGGCAGGTTTGTTGTTCACATTCTGAAACGAAATCGCTCCTTTTCCTTCAGCTCGAGAGGTTTGCAAACCCCCTCCCATGATTTTTAGGAGGTTTTGTTTCTCGTAACAAATGGCTCGCGGTGTTTACCGTTTTCCAGGTGCGCTGTCAAACCCCAGAAAGCTGGGCAGCCCCAGTCCTCCACCTCCGCCCCATTTTCCCCTAGAACCTCTCCTCGGTGCATCGCGGTCCCTGAGCAGCGAGGAGGGTTTTGTTTAAAGCCATCCGCCGCCTCTGCCAAGCTCTGCCTTCTGCTTTCACCGACTGATATTTCCCAATCACAATCTAGCATCCAGCACAATGCAACGAATTTCATGAAATTAAGTATTTCTCCTACACACAGCATATTTGCCCGGTGATTATAAACTGGTCCCCGAGGTAGCCAAGCACAGCAGAATTTCAGTTTAATATGCACACCCACGCAGCCTTACTAAAAACCCAAGACACTCCCCCGGTCCTCCTTGGGAAAGACTGAGCACTGCAGCGAGCATCTCGTATTTCAGCTTCACCACTTGCACAAGCTAGGACTGGGAATACTCTGTCATCTGGTGTTAAAAAAAAAAAAAAAAAGGTGGGGAAAGAAGTCTCCCAAAGATTTCAAGGTATCCCCGACGGCCCGAGAGGGAGCTGGGTGTAAAAACACAGGAATATCAGGCAACACGGGCACAAGAGGGACCAGATCACACTGCTGCGGGTTTATTAACACAACCGTCGAGTAGTTACTGCCTTTTGTTCACCCGATCTTGGCTCTAGAGAGTGAACTTTTAACTCCAAAATGCTTCCATTCCCCCATTTGTTCGGGCAGGCAGCATGTACGTAAGCTCACGGCACCTGTTCTGTGTCACGCTGTAGAAAATGACAACTACTTAATTAAAGAAAAAGAGCAATTATTCAGTGTGTGCGCGGTGTACGATTTGCCCTTGCCGCAGCGACTGGAGTCCAACCTCATACCTGAAATGAAACGGGGGAAAGTCTTCGCAGCCTCTGGAGCTGCAAACTCCAGCACCCAGGCTGTGCTGTAAACACCGCGAGCTGCAATTTGCAGCGCTGACCCTGCCCCAAACCAGAGGCAGATCCACCCGTGCAAATCACAGCCTCGGCTGTGCCTGGGACTTGCAGAGGAGCAGCTGCCCTACCAGCGGGCCAGCAGCTGCCGGAGTCGGAGCAAAGAGGGAAGCAAGTTCACGTGAAGGTTTTCCTTCCACCGCAGATGCTACCTCCTACCTCATTCTCCCTTCCCTTTCCTCCAATTCTCTCTCCCTCAACCTTTCAGGCACGGTTTTCCCTCTGCCCCTGCCCTGCCTCTGCCTCCAGCCCTTGTGGCTCCGCTCCCCCTCGGCTCCACTCTGAAGGTGGAGACACCCACTCCTCCCCAGGGTCTTCCGCTCCCTTCTTTCCTCCGGACCTGACCCTCCTTCACCCACCTCCGCAGAGGCCTTCCCCTCCCTGCGGCAGCTCCTCACCCCCCCAGCCCCCGAGCCCTGCCCTAACCCAGCCTCCCTTCCTCCTCCGGGCCCGCAGGTCCCCCTCACCCTGCCCTCCCCTAACACACACCAGCTACGGATCTGCCTTTCGCCTCGCCCTGCCTTAGCCCTGCCATCCCCCTCCTTCGCCCTTACCCCGGCCCTGGCCCGGCCCAGCTCAGCTAAGCCCAGCCCAGCCCAGCCCCTTCTCCCGGCCCAGGCATGGCATGGCCTGGCCTAGCCTAGCCTAGCCTAGCCTAGCCCAGCCCAGCTCAGCCCCTTCCCTTGGCCTGGGCTGGCCTGGCCTGGCCCAGCTCAGCCCAGCCCAGCCCCGTCTCCCAGCCCAGGCCTGACCTAGCCTGGCCCGGCCCAGCACAGCACAGCCCAGCCCAGCTCAGTTCAGCGCCTGGCGTGGCCTGGCCTGGCCCAGCCCCGTCTCCCGGCTCAGGCCTGGCCTAGCCTAGCCCAGCCCAGCCCAGCCCCTTGGCTTGGCTTGGCTTGGCCTGGCCCGGCCCGGCCCGGCCCGGCTCGGCTCGGCTCGGCCCCCGACCCGACCCCACTTCCGGGTCCCCTCCCGCAAGGCCTTGTGGGCCGGCCCCCGCCCTGCGCGATCTCGCGCGACCTCCCCAGCGCCGCGCGCGCCCCCGGGACGCGTGACGCGAAGGCGGGGGCGGGGAGGGCTATTGCATCACCGCGGTGCGCGCAGCGCTCCCCGCGTGACGTCAACGCTTCCCCTTCCCCAACGCCCGCGGAGGGAAAAGGCGGGGGGAGGAGGCGGCCCCCGCTCCGCCCCCTCCCAGGAGTGACGGCTGCGTTGACCAACGAGAAGCGGTCCAGGTGTGAGTGATGCGGCGGGCGGCCAGTGGCGGGGGCGGAGCGGCGGGAGGGGGCGGGGACGGGCGGCCGGGGCGGGCTGGGCTGGGCTGCGCCTGTCAGCGGGGCGGCGGGATGGCGGCGCTCTACGCCTGCACCAAGTGCCACCAGCGCTTCCCCTTCGAGGCGCTGAGCCAGGGCCAGCAGCTCTGCAAGGTCCGGGACTGCCGGCGGGGCCTGGGGCGGCCGGCGGGGGCCCTTGGGGGAAGGGGACCCGGGGCGGGGGGAGGGGGGGGGGCTGTCTGTGAGGGAGCTGCTTGGGTGGGGGGGCAGGGGCCGAGTGGAGGGCTGCTTGTGAGGGAGGGTAGGCAGGGGGTGTTCTGGAGGGGGCTTTCAGAGGGACTGGGGGTAATTGGGGGGCTGTTTATGGGGGGGCCCTGGGGGCATCTAGGGAGGCTGGGGCCTCGGGGTGGTTATTTGGGGCCTGAGGGTACGGGGTGGGCAGTTGAGGGCTGTGTGGGTGGGGTCCTGGGAGCATTCGGGAGGTTTTGAGGGGCTGGAGGCATGGGGGCAGCTGGTAGAGCCTGGGGGCTGTTGGGGGGGGTATGGTATTGAGGGGCTAATAGGGGAGCTGTTTGTCAGGGGGACCTGAGGGCACCGAAGGCTGTTTGGGGGTGCTGGGGGTATTTGGAGGGCGTTGGAGAGGGAGTCACAGGGCCGTTGGGGAGGAATTGGGGGGGAGGTGGACGCTGTTCACGAGGGAAGGCCTGGGGACAACTGAAGGGCTGTTTGTGAGGGAGGCTGTTAGCAAGGGGAGAGGCCTGGGGCATTTGGGGGATGCCGGGGTGTTTGGGAGGGTCTGGGGACGTTTGGGGGAGGCCTTACGGTATCTTGAAGGAGGGAGGTGGGTCGTGGGAGACAATCTGGGTGGGTGGGGCAGTTTGGGTGGGGAAGAATGAGATCAGGGATGAGACAGGGAACGGACGGCGAGAAATGGAGTAGCCTGGGATTGCTGAGGCAGATGGGGCAAAGGACGTGAGCACAGGGGAACCGCCGAGGCATGGGGTGAGAGGAGAGCGGGGCCAGAGGCATTCCGGGCACAGGAAGCTCGTGGAGGGCAGAGGTGTGAATAACTGGCAGGACTCTCTGTTCCTGCCCTGGGAGGTGAGGCCAACCACTGTGACCCTTGTCTGTGGGCGTTGGGCACAAATAAGCCCTTGTTACGAATCTCAGTTTACTTCTGGCTCACCTGTGACACATGCCATTCCTGTCACCCTTCCTCTGCTCTCAGCCCTTGTAAGAGCAGCGTGAGTGTACAGGGAGGAAATGTTTTGCGTTTGACGGATGTGTGTGCGTGTGGTGGGAGCGGAGGTCAGCAGGTAGTCTGGGATTTCGGGAAACGGTGTGCGGGAGAAGCACTCTGAGACTCACCGAACGCTTCTGTTGTTGCAGGAGTGCCGGATTGCACATCCCATTGTTAAATGCACTTACTGCAGGACTGAATTCCAGCAGGAAAGGTAAATGCCCGCTGAGCTGGGGAGACCTATGTTTTCTTTAGAACAGACACACCCGGGGAACTGTAATGTTTCCACACCTTTGATGACTGAGCCTTAACCTGTAGATTGTTGCTGTGGAAGACTTGGGGGACCTTTGGCCTTCTTCAAAGGTCTGCCGGGCAAGTCCGTGTGCCTCTGCGGTGTCCTTAGATTTACACCTTTTGCTTGGCTTTTATTTTTGGTCAGTGCTCAGATGTATCTTCCAGTGCAGGATCTGGGTGCATCTTCCCGCGAGTTTTCCTCTTACCTGATTTCCGGTATCCAAAAATTATTTCCTAATGTGTTTCCTTTAGCTGTGCTTTTGCCTTTTTGCAAGTTACGTAGCTTACAGAGGAAGGATTGGTAAACCCAGTAGCTGCATGCGGGCATTGTGTGGGGTGTTCTTTCCTGTGTTTGTTGGACAAATACACCTCTGTCCTGACCTCCCTTAACCTTGTCAACCAGAGCAGACCTCCTCCAGAACTGAGGCTGTCACCAGTGCTGAATCACGCCTGCTGCCAGTTAGCCGGTGATCAGACTCCTGTATTTGTAAGGACAAAAAACTGGTGTCATCTGGGGATGCCTTAATTAAAAGATACCTCCTAGTAATACCACTTTTTGGCAAATTATCCTCAACCAGATGGGGATAGGAAATGCACTTTGATATCTGAGTCCCTAGTGAAGACAAATACAGCCTCGCCACTGGAGACGGAGCCTAGGGGGGACTGGGATCCTAACCACAGAGGTTTAATTTCCTTTGGGGAAGTGTTAATAGAATGATCTGTCCTTCTTTTTAACAGCAAAACCAACACAATATGCAAGAAGTGCGCTCAGAATGTGAAGCTCTATGGCACAGTAAGTGAGCGGGGCTCGTTCTCACCAGCCTCTTCTCCTTTCGTCTTTCTTGTCTTTATCCTGCTGAATCCCAGAGCAGTTTATGGGCTGGCTCTGTTGTAATAGCATGACTGATCAATAATACGCGCGTCCCTCAAGCGTGAAGCTTTTACCTTTTCTCTTCTTTTAGTACAGAAAAGAGCAGCTCTGCATCATTTTAGGCCAGGAAATGAACTATTCGATATCCAATAGAAACAAGAGCGTGCTTACACAAACTGAGATTGCTGCAGGAAGCAGTGATAAATCTTTTTTTCCTGCTTGTCTGAAATCTGAAAAAGAGATTTTGATTGTTTCTATTTTGGTGTTATACATTTTCTAAACATTTCATAGTGCCTGATAAATGGTCTGGGTGCCATGGCTAAATACACTTAGCTAGAGACCAGGGGTCCAAATGTGTTTATGTCTCCTGGATCAGCATTATAGTTAGCTTGGAACAGGGAAATAAAAGTTTTGAAGTGATGGGGAGAAGGGGAAAGAGCAATGTATTAATGTAAGTAGAAGGCACTGCTGTATCAGTTGTTTTTGTTTCTTAAAGCCAAAACCCTGCCAGTACTGCAACATAATAGCAGCGTTTATTGGAAACAAGTGCCAGCGTTGCACAAACTCTGAAAAGAAGTATGGACCTCCGCACTCCTGTGAGCAGTGCAAGCAGCAGTGTGCGTTTGACCGGAAGGACGATAGAAAGAAGGTCAGTATCTCTGTAAAAGGAGTCCGAAAAGGTAAAAAGGCTGATCACAGTGATTGTCTGTCCATCTCCTTCACGTGTTCTCGGGCGTTTCAAAAGGGGGTTGTGAAGTATTTTTCTGGAGTTCAGCTTTGCTGCGGGAGCTGTGTTTTGGAGCTGTTTAATCTTTGAGCCCCTCTACTCCTCTGTCAGATCTACTGAGAAAGATCTCTTGAATTTGGCCTAAGGGTTAGGTGGGCTGGCAAAGGAGGAGGAGCCTCAGTGAAATGTGAGGTACCTGCTCGGGGAGAGGGATGGGGAACGATATTTGTGCCATAGCCTGAGGAGCTGAAAGTGTCATACCTCCACCAGGAAACCCATTCCATGGCTCCTGCGCCCTCTTTGCCTAAACAACATAAGTGCTCCTTAGGAGGTGTGTATTTCTAAGGCCTGCTTCCTGCAGGCTGTGAAATTCTATCGTTCGTTTTGGATGCTGCACTGATAATCCCTGTCCTCCTGCTGATCCTCCTTGAGCAGAGACCCTTGCTGTTTTGGTCTCCAGTGACTACCCTGTCACGTACCATTCCTCGGCAGGGCCTCGGCAGAAATCCCGCTAGAGTTAGCCTGTCTTGGTGAATGGGTGCTATAAGATGGTCTGTAAGCAAAGCTCGGCAGAGACCGCAGTTACGATAGATTAGCTGCTATTGATGAGTTCTGTCTGCATTGCACCAGCCATGCCAGATGCACTTCTTACCGCTTCCAGGCACGCGAGGGATCCTTTTTGAGTCGCTGCTTGCACATATGTGATCTTAAGCCTGAAGGTGCTTCTTGTCTTCTCTGTGTTTGGTTTGTGGGCAGGAAGCAAGACCAAAACTTCTCCCCCTCTCTTTCTCTCTCACCTTCCAGGTGGATGGAAAGCTGCTATGCTGGTTATGCACGCTATCCTATAAACGGGTCCTACAGAAGACCAAAGAGCAGTGCAAACACCTGAGCAGCTCTTCCCGGGCAAGCCTGCAAGAGAAGGAACAGTACAGTAGGCTCAGCGGTGGCAGCCACTATAACAGGTAACCTGCACGAGCTTTTCCGTTGTGCGGGCTGAGCTTGCCTCTGGGGTGAGCAAACAGGGTGCCTGGCTGCACCACGCTCCTTAGGTACGCTTCCTAAAGTAACTGGGAGAAGCGCCTGGGGGCTTGGTACCTTGGTGGTGGGTTTTGGCAGCCGTCTGTTGCTCAGGAGAATCTGGCTAAGTCAGGCTTTGTTAGATTGCAAACCCCACTGTGCTGGAGTAGACTTGTAGTCCGACAGTGCTTCTTGGTGATTCAGCTTACTGAACTTGTACACAATTAAAGCTAAATTGCATTTGTAAAATTTAATGATTGAAATGTAGATTTTAAGCATGAGTTCTTCACCTACGTACTGATCTGACTGACGCGTTGTTTTCTGTTTATTTTTAGTCTCCAGCTACTCTTCAAGGAATTAATTTTTTATCGTTCTTTCTTGCGCTAGGAAATACTGTTTTAATAGGTTCAAAGTGGGTGGGAATATTTATCTGCTTCTCTGTCTTAGACTGCAAGTCATTCAGGTTCTGACATACAATTTCCTCATTTTTCTAGCCAGAAAACCTTATCCACCTCTTCTATTCAGAACGAAATCCCAAAGAAGAAAGCCAAGTTTGATGCCATATCTGCCAATGGTGACAGGTGAGCCTGTTATATGGGGGAATTGTGGGTGGGCAGTCTTGTTTGCTAAGTTTATATAAGACAGAGTTCTGTGCAAATAGCAGGAAGCTCTTTTGCTAGAGCAGGGATCCCGGGCTTTGGGACCTCGAGGGGCTGCGTTAGCAGCTTTCCAGAACCTGGCAGGCCAGTGTTACTTGGCATTTAGACATAGGTTTGAAGAGGAAAAGAATACCTAGCGCCTGTACCTGCTAGAATAGAAACTGCTTGTTGGCTGAGCTCCCCAACAGCTAGAAAAACTGCAGCCAGATCAGCTTTGTCCTCTCTCTGCAGTTACAGGGAGAGGGGGACTGTTGGCTGCGCTGTAGAGTTGAGGTCTGCAGGTTTTGTGCTTTCGGGGCCGTCAGACTGATCTGCAGGGAGACGGCCTGAGAGGAGAGGATCAAGACCCACCTCCCGTTTCCCCTCCTGCCTTCTGGGGGAGGGACAAGCAATCAAACAGCTTTGCTTGAAAGCATCCGATCCCATTCTGCTGTCACAGTTTGTGCTAGATTATGTTGACACCGGCTGCACGCGCAGCAGAATGGGAGTCACTAGCAGAAACAGGAGATTGAGATGGATTTTTATTTTTTACGGTCTTGTACGTGCATATTTTCATTCCTGCCTTTCCTCTCTGATTCTCAGCGTTCCTTCCTCTCCCGAGATGCTTTGTCCCCCTATCCAGAGTGCCCCGTCCACGTTGGCGCAGTGGGCTGCTTCCCAACAGAGTCTCGGTGCCCACCATTGTCCTGTTTCTCAAGGCACTGACATCCTGAAGTGAGATCACCTCTTGTTTTCTCCCCTGTTGCCCTCCCTCCCTGGGAACTGCCTCATACATGGAAACTGTCCCTATCGATGGATCTCTTTCCAAACAGCAGTGAATTGGGAGCACGGATCAGAGCATAGGCTCGTTAGTGCCAAAGGGTCTGTTAAAGCCACCGGTAATTAATTAATTGCTACCTACCGTGAATGTCTTTTCTTCGAGATCACAGATCGCATCTCTCCTGTAGATACTATTGACACCTTGTCGATGTTGGTGAAATGTTACAATGGGAAATAGAACTGAAATAATTTTGTCAGGCAGCGATTCCCCCAGAGCGGTCTAAAAGACCATTTATCATCTGAACGGTGTTTGCAGTTAAAAGTTGGAAAAATCTAAGGATTAACTGTGGCTCGGGAGCCCCGGCTGGGCATGGAGTGGTCAGAGCATTCATCTGACTGCTTTTAGTGCTGGTGGAGCCAGAGGAGAGACTGGAGACAGGTCCGTGGTAGAACCGGTGCAGCCCATCAGTATTGCTGCAGCTTTCCCTCTAGAGCCCTGTTAAGGCTCCTGCTCATCTACTGAGGCTGCTCTTCGGGCTGTAGGACGGCACCAGGTATTTTTACCTGCTCGCTAAAGCCTGGGCTGAGACTTAACAACTCATTGTAATACCACTGCTGGCTTGAAAATATCCAAGAAGCAAAAGGTCCCATGCTCTGGCAGCAGTGGCTCAGCCATTCGTTTGCAAAACAGGAGCATGTATTAGGGGAGTCAGATGCCTTCATTTCTGTTTGCTCTTGTGTCAGATGTTGTCACTCTGGCTCCTGCCAAGGCTGTGGTCCTTGCCACAGACTTGTTTTGGTGAATCCCAGTAACAACCTGTGTGTAATTTTAGCATCTACTGGAGAGCTCCGGCAACGTGCTGTAGAAAAGGCAAGCTGCAGCTGCCTTAGACACATGGCTGTGTTTCTTGAGTAGAATAATAATGGTGGTTCATTAAGTGTGTTTTTGGAGTCGCTGGGTTTTTTTGTGAGGATGAACCCCCCAGAACCTTCCCCTCTTGCACCATTCTCTATAAGATCGTCCCCCCCAGAGTCAGCCTGGAGTCTGGGTCACAACCCGAGTATGGAGTTAGGTGCGGCAAGGCTTGTTTTCATCATCAGCGTGGTCTGGAGTGGGGTGATGCACAACCAGCACCTCTTCGCTGCTGAGATCGGCCGCAACTTTCTGTACAGTGTGTCTTGGCTCCAGCCAAACTTCTGATGCAGCCTTCAGCTGGGTAAAATCTGGGCACACGTGAACTCGGCTCACTTTGGCAACACCCCCAACAGGGTCCAGCTTATCTGAAATTGTTGCTCCTTTGCAGATACAATAGGAATTCCTTTACCATGTCTTACTGAATTCCCTCTGTATGTTTTTGTTTACATATTTCGGAGCGGATGTTGCTCCCAATGGCTGTGATATGCGGACTGAGCAATTTCCAGTGGTCGTTTAATGGCTGGCGTTGAATGGTTCGTTCTGGGTGAGCTCTGTAGGGAGCTAACAGCACTGGCCCTGCTGCGCGTGGAGTAGCTTTCCCCCGCAGTGACTCTCAGCACAGCCTGCAGCAGACCTTGCCCTACTAATCCCGCTGTCCTGGGCTGCCCCTGTGTGTGTGAGCACCCCGGCTTCACCTCCAGCCTCTGGTGCTGTGCTGGTCCTGATTCGGGCAGTGCTCGGTGTCCCCATCCTCCTGTGCAAACGCTGCCAGAAGTGTCTTTATGTTACAGACTCTGCGGATGAACACGCTGCGGTCCCTTCTCCCGTGACTATAGACAAGGTGCTAAATTGTGCTTTTAACACCAGGCAACGATGAGCGCTACTGACTGAGCTGGCTGGGGGAGGGCAGCGATGCCGGAGGATGCTGAGCAGCAAAGTTCCTTTAGTAAAAAGATTCTCATCTGCATAGAAAAGTCCCGGCGTACGCTTAAAGCACTGGCACTTGGGCTGAACTGCGCCTGCTTTTGGTGGTGGTAGAGGAAGTGTAAGTTCAGATGCCCGTTCCTATTGACCTGGATGGATTTTTGCTCATGGGGGATATTTTTGTCTAAGGTGAAACTCGGATGCTGGTTCGGTCAGCCTGGTCTGTGCCTCTTGATGCTAGCCTGACTTCAATAGCAAAATCTTTAAGCTTGGCGTTTGTTTTGCCTAATTTCAGCCATTTAACAGGTGTGGAGTTTAAGGCAGTCATTTTGGTTTCTTGTCCATTCAATAGAGAGAGGCAGGTGTCTTTGGAAGAGTTCCATTTTTTCCTCTGTCTTCACTGAAAGCAATGGGAGCTCATCAATTCACTTTAATTAGAGGCATGCATTTTAGACTGTTCAAACGTGGAGACCACATGTCCCCCTGACCTATCCCAAGGGGTTGGGATCCTGGGTACGGAGTTTATTTGTAGGGGAAATGGCTTTTTGTTGGTTGGTTGGTTGTTTTAATTCTTAGTCTTTGTTAAAGGAATGGAGTGACTTGTATTTGGCAGTTTTCCTTCTAATTTTGGAGTCTCAGGCTGCTTCCTTAACGCGGGGCTAAAGACAGAGAAACCTTTCATTACTAACTTGTCAGTCTTTCAAAAAAAAAAAAAAAAGGCAGGGGGGGAAGCTGCTTCTTTACTTAGCACCTTGACACATTTGAGAGTGCATTTTGCAGCAACTGGACAGGAAAATACCTGCCTGTGCTCACGTACTTGACAGGAGGGGATGCCTGGGCACTCTGAGCCCTCCGTTACCCACTTGTGGGTGCAGACCCCGGGGGCAGGTGGAGGCCCTCGGAGCCCTGGGGTCGGGTACCGGCTCTGCTGAGCTGGAGAGCGGCTCTGTGGAAGGCTGGTGGCCCGCCTGTCCCTTCTCCCCGCTGGGTGGCAGGGCCGGCTCTCACCTTCCCGGCTCCGCAGTGTGCTCTGCAACAGGAGCTGCCAAGGAGGGAATTTTTCCTGCCGGAGCTGCTCAGGGAAATGTGAGCATCTCCCGGCAGTCTTTATCACCCCAGGATATGGCAGCAGGGAAGCTTGCCTGGGCAAAGGAATGTGTAAGCAAGAGTTTGTTTTTAGCCAGAGGGAATCAGTGAGGAAGCCTTTTTTTTTCTCTGTGGAGGCTGCTTTCCCCCCCCCCCCCCTCTTTCTTTCTCTCCTCCCCAGCATATTCGCACTGAGTGGGAAATTAAAGCTACTGTTAGTAACATGCTTGCACACAGAAAGGTGCTGGAGCACCCACCGTCATCTTGCACAGCCTCCGCTTGGGGAAACTGTACTCGGGAACAGTTTTAAAATGGAGGTATTCTCCGCTAGTGTGCATGTATGAACCTCTTCTGCTCTCGAGCGCTGCCCAGCATGACAAGCACAGTGCTAGCTCCAGTGTACTCGGAGACCTGTCACATCTTACGCTGTGGGCTCTGCTGTCAGCATGTTTTAACCATGCAAGACTCTTCTACCGTGGGCTGTCTCCTACAGACCCTCAGTTCTGAGTTTTCCTTTGCCAAGCTTTCTCTCCCAGTGCTGCAGGGCTATCCTGTGACTTTCAGATCTGTGAAGCTGCCCCTGCTTAGTTTCCCTCTGTAGATCCCCAGCACAGTGGTGGAAAGAGCCTTTTCTTCTGCCGCATCCTTGCTACCCAGTCCAATCAATGCAGCCTGTGCTTTTAATTAGAAAATGGATTATTTCCAGGCACTAGAGGAGACCCCTGTGTGAGGTGAGCAGCCGGTACTGTCTGCCTTGGTGTACAGATGGGGGACTGGAAGCATGGAGGTGGCAGCGTACTTGAGAGAGGCAGTGATTCGGGTTCAGACCATGCCTTCCCCAGTCCGCTGCAGCTCCCAGCTTAAGAGCTGAATGCAGGCTTTAGGACATGTGCTGACCTACTCTGGAGGCTTTAAAAAAATGTCAGGCTTCAGGTAGCCCTGGCTATTTATCTTTATAGCAGCAGTGCTGTCTGATAACGGCCAGACTTGAAGTAATCTTCTAGGTGAAGCTATGTTGCCTTATTACTGTTAAATTTTTATACGGCAATTTCAGGCGTGCGCGGCTGGGAGTGTGCTGCCCTCTTAGCACCAAGAGATAAAGATCGGGCTTACCATTACAGCGGTAAGGAACAGAAGGCAGGCAAAGATCAGGTGAGCTCCCTGGGCCTGTGGCTGCAGCTTATCGTATCTTACGATCTGAAATACTGTAGCGTAAGACACTGCGTGGCTGCCCAGATCACTGGATATCTCGTAGGGAGATTAGCGAATTACCAGTGCAGGGGAGTGACTCAATGTCCAGATAGGTTTTCAGCTGGTTGCTTAGGTTTAGAGTTCCTGGTGATGTACAAGTGGTGTGCTCAGCTATTTCTCTGTCTTCCTGGAGAGTTTTTCCTGCTCTGAAGTGGTAATGAAGCTTCTTCCTAAATTGCTGTATCATGGTGGAATCAAAATACAAAAGTCCAGCGTGTCTTTTTACCCCTTTTCCCTGCTGAGGACAGTGCTGACTTTAGGTGTGTCCCTTTGCTTTGTTTGTTTAACTTGAGGTTATTTGTTTCTCTTTCATGTTCCCTCCTTGCCGGAATGTTTGTTTATATTTAATGAAAAGTTTTGCTGTACATCCAAGGACTGCCTGTGAGCAAAGAGGGTTCCTAAGCGGTTGCATAAAGTTTCATTAGCTCTCTGATCGCTGTCCTCAAGGCTTTGGTTTGAAAAGGGGTCCTTGCTGTTTGAGTGGTTGCTGCAGACACTGGCCGATGGTCACCCGTAGGAGTCCCGTGTCCGTGCTGATCACGCAATAATACAGCTCGCTATATCACAGGTAATCCCCGTTGCCTGCCATACCATGTGTTTCCCAAATTCCATGTGGCATCCAGGGCAGGGATACAGGTAACACCTGCATTCAGGGAGCGTTCGGAGGACACAACGCGTGTCATGAAATGATTCCCGTTCTCCTTCGAGTGCTATCTGTGGGGGTTTCCCTGCCTCAATGAAGAGAAGGGGTCGTGATGAGAGTCTTTCCCTCTTCTTTGTTGCAGTTTTTCTCCGGACCTCGCCCTGGACTCTCCTGGCACTGACCACTTTGTTATCATTGCCCAGCTGAAGGAGGAGGTGGCTACTTTAAAAAAGATGCTGCACCAGAAAGATCAGATGATTTTGGAGAAGGAGAAGAAGGTACAGCCCTTGGCTTGCTTCCCCCCACAGCATGCTGACATGTTCACACAGATCACACTCCAGCAGAGTCTGGCTTTTTATCTTGGAGTGAGCAAGAGAGTTTCTGGCTGTTTCCAGGCTGCCTCCTTTCCAAAGTTAAAGAGGCTTTCTGGACCCACCCAGGAGATCTCATTTCATAAAGGGCCATTTTCTGACCACTGTCTCAGAGACTTCCGTGTGGCGGCAAGACTGAGAAAAACCACACTGCTCTGTGCAGAAAGACAGCCCTGGCCGCTCCTGCTTCTCTGTGGCGCTCAGTGATACGGTTCTGGTCTCATGGCGCTCCCCCTGCCCACCCCAGCACATTTCCGAACTCATCCAGTCTCACGGAACTTCTGCAGAGGCATTTTCTGTGGCAAGGTGCGTCTGGGGTTAAGGCATTCATTTCTTCTTCCAGCTCACTTGCTCCTTACTGGTTTATCTGCAGATCACGGAGCTGAAAGCTGACCTGCAATACCAGGAGTCGCAGATGAGGGCAAAGATGAACCAAATGGAGAAGACGCACAAGGAGGTCATGGAGCAGTTACAGGTGACAGCATTTTTGTTTTAATTTGCTGAGCTGTGCTGTACCCAGGAGTGACTGAGGACACTCCTGATCAGAACGCCCCGTGAGCTTCTGCACACACAGCTCTGCTAACGCTTCTCAGCCCTGTCCTACAGCCTCTCTGCTCTGCCAGGCAAGCCCCTCCCCAGCTCTGTACCAGGTTGCAGTGCATCATAACCCCTATTTATATCCTCCTTGCTGCTCTCTACTCGGGCTCAGACTTACTGTATTGTAAAGTGCTGTGTTGTGTCCTCTGTGGACTAGACGGGAACCATCAAACTCATTTTACCTATCGCCAAAATCAGGTTTGAACCTGTTTCTCCAGACCGCAGAACCTTTGTCAGCTCCCTACACCGCGTAGCTCTTAATGTGATTTATGTGACCAGTAACCAGAGAGAACAAAGCTCAAGAAACAATTGGCAGTTCCTTTAGCACTGTATCTCTGTAGTCCAAATAAAGAAGTCCCTGAGCTCGAGGGAACAGGGAGAGCAGGATTCTTGTCATGGCCGTGGAAACAATAGGCAGACTATCAGCATGGATACGCTCTGAGCCACCGAAGAGATCAGGTCAAAGGGGAGCTGGTTACAGGGAAGAAATCAGACACAGGAATGAACTTTGCACTCTTTAATTACTCTGGGGTATATAATGATCTAAAGCCCTAGCAATGAGAAATGGGAGGGGATAAGACAAAAGGCTTATATATTCCTGCTGAGAAAACAGCCCCTCCTCCATTAGCACACACCCAAGTTAATTATTGGAGTGGAAGACAGCTTTTGGAGACTACAGCTGCTGTCAGAAAGCCGGTGCCTGTGAGGTCCCCTTCACGATGCGCGTTCTTAAGCGCTGTAAGCCTGTCTGAAGGTTGGGATATCTGTGTGTGGCGTGCCGAGGCCTGGATGTGCTTCCCGCTCCTCGTGAGCTGGGAGGCACTGGTGGTTTGTATTTGAGGGACTGACGAGAGCCGGAGCCTTCGGTCTCTGTACTGCTTTATTGATCCTGCACTGCCTGTGTCAGCCCAGAGCTGCTTCTATCTCATAGCTTTGGGAGGCCTGCAAAGAATGAGTTGGTGTTTACTCCGGTTCTGAATAGACAATTTTCCATTAGCGCAAACCACCGCTTTTCGGTTGCCTTGACAGCCCTGGCTGTGAGGTCAAGGGCTAACTGGGAGATGACCCCCCCCCCTCCTTGCAGTGGTTTCCCAAGGCAGGGCACGCTGGTTGCTCGGCGTGCGTGGGAACAGTATACCCTGCTGCTGCCTTTGCTGTAGCTCAAAGAGGACGTCTGCCTTGAAAGCTGTCGGACGCCTTCCAACAGCCTTAAACTTGCTCAATTCTGAAAGGAAAGAGGAAGCATCAGATCCACGAGCAGGTTTGCCAGCAGCCACCTGCCTCTCCTGGGTGGAGAGGGGTTTGCGTGTCTGTCGCCCGCTGTGCTGTTCTGTACTTAGCTCGGACTGGGACTGCCCCGAACTCGTTCTCTCTGGTGTCCGAATGTTTTACTTCAGCTGGTATTGACTGAGGCTCTGGAACTTTCTTCACTGATTCCAAAATAAAAGTTCAAATCCTCTCGGTGTATTGTAGGTGCCTTGAAGTGTTCATGTGATTCGCTTTTGGAACGTGCTCTTGGTTTTTATTATTTTGTCTTGTCTTTTCGTGGGGGGAGGCAGGGGTGCCTGTATTCTTCCAGTCTGCAGGAGGTAAAAGAAGCTGCTTTACCACATGCAGCGCTGGAGCAGAGGGTTTAATTCCTCTAATAACCCTTTGCATATTCATTCATTCACGGGAAACCAATGCAGAAGACCTGTATCTGGCTTCACACGGGTTCTACCCCTTATCCTACTGCTATAGCATAATTTACTACATGGGCTAGAGGAGAGCGAGCTCAGAAGTTTGGTAAAAGGGGCTAGAGAGCCTTGTTTGTAAGTTGCCAGGATTTAATTCAGTGTAAACCGGAGAGACTGTAGGTTGTTACATGTTGGTGCACTGATGGCTTCAGAAGGCGTCTGGTAGGGGCGCAGGATCGGTACAGCGCTGAATCCTGGTAAAATGTTGGCAGCGCCTGAAGAAACCAGGGGTGAGGCAAAGCTGGAGAACAGCGAGCCGCTTCACCCTGCCGTTTTTGAAACAAGTGAGAGCGTGGGGTAGGGGAAGCTGGCCTTCGACTCGCTAAAACAGGAGTCAGGGTGGGGGCTTGGGTCACCAGAGTTTTACTCCACCGCTTCTCACGCTGTCAAAGCACGGTGGCTGGTGAAAGAGGAAGGAGGGAAAGCCAGTCCCGCTGACCCTGGTCAGTGTCCTTGGCTGGTTTAACGCGAGTTGCGCGTTTTGTCACCTTTCACTCTGGAAGCTGTTAACTTTCAGCCCACTTCTCGGTTACAGCGGGGGGGAGGCGAGGGGGAAGGGATGGGAAGAGCTCTTTCTAGGTGGTTAGAGATGAGGTGCCGGACTTGAGCCCGTGCTGTGATGGCGCGCAGCAACATCTACCTCCTTTTTCATCCGCGCGCAGGATGCCAGCAGCTTCTGTCCAGGCAATTCTAGGATCCCGAGAACTAATGATGATCCGTGCCATTAAATACGCATTTTCACTGTGTTTCCAGGCCAAGAACAGAGAACTCCTGAAGCAAGCAGCTGCCCTATCGAAGGGCAAAAAGCCTGAGAAGTCGGGAGCAATAACCTCCCCTTAAAACCAAACCCCCAATCTGGGAGCTTTCCCCAGCATTAGCCAAGGAGTCTAGGAGGCCTGCCTGATCGCTGGAAGCCAAAACCTCAGTGTTGTCACTATCCCACTGCCGTGGACTCGATGGAAACGCCTGGTGTGTGTTGCCTTTCGACAGCATGCTTGAGCGTGTCTGGTTTCGACCTCTGTTGAATACCGGTCTGTATCGTGGTGATCCACGGGGAGAGGTCCCAGCCATCCTAAATCCCCCCCCCCCCCCCCCCCCCAACCCCCGAAGTACTGCTTTCTGGAAGTTTTTGCCTAACCAGTTACTACCACTGCCAACCCTTTCTGTTAGCAAACAGGAACCTGCTGCGTTAGAGACTTCTTGCTGGTTCCCAACCTGCTGCTGCGAGGCAATAGCCGCGGCCAGTTGTTACGCAGATAAGACGGGAGCCACGTGTGGTGGGAGCTTGATTTTTTTTATTTTATTTTTTTTTTTTCTTGAACTGTTCCCTCTTCAAAAGGAAGCCGATAAATCACCAGCCCAACAGATGTTACTGGAAGGTTGTGCCACTGCTGAGAACGGTTGATCCAGCTTTTTGAAGATGCTTCCAAAATGGGGGCTACGTATTTATCTTGGAAGTTTTTTTTGTTTTGGGGTTTTGTTTGTTTTGTTTTGGTTTTTTTTTTTCTTCTTTTCTATGTCAACTTGGCAAACCGAACTGCCTGGTTTTGTGTTTTCTTGTTTTGTTATGATAGCTTTTGGGTTGGGAGCCAGAGTGTAACGATACAGACCCAAACCCACCCCATATCCCCCCCCCCCCCGCCCCCGGTGCCCTGGTTACTCGGTGACCTTTGGGGCTTTGATGACTTCCGCAGCTTGGTCTGATCAAGCGTCTCTTACTCCATTTCTTTACACGAGGAGAGTTCAAGGCTTGGATGTTCCCTCTGCTCCCCTCAGCCCCTGGACTGAGCTCGCCCTCTTCTCCCCCCTTGCTCCCTTCCGGATGGAGAAGTAGGGGCCAGGCCGGCTCCAGGAAAGCCCTTACTCAGGCAGCGACCCAAGCCGGGGAGCGTTTCTTGGGGCTCTCCGGGGCCGTTTCTCCCTGCTGATGAAAAGCCAGCAGAATAAAAGGGCTACGCAAGTTCCTCCTGACAGGGATGCGCTTCTCGGAAACGGCACAGAGACCGCAGGACCCTTCCAGCGAGGCCAGCCGGGGTGGGCGCTCCCCGGGCCCCGTCCGCAGTGCGTCTCTTGGGGGCGGGTGGGCTAAAAAGCACTTGGCCACTGTTGGGGGGGAGTGGGGTTGGGGGGGAGCAAAGCACCGCCCGGCTCTGGGCTGGCAGGGAGCGCTCCTCGGCATCCCGGCACCCAGCTCCGGTCAGGGTGTGAAGAAACATCTCGGGGTTTGGAGACCCCCCCGGGGGCAGAGGAGTAGGGGATGAAACCTTAGTCCGGAGCGGCGCTGAAGGTAGGTAGCGAAGAGGAGAAATCGTCCTTTGTGATGCAGGGCCGGCTGCTCTGTCAGGGGTTTTATTACGCTTTTAACTAGAGATTGTGATTTTTTCCCCCCCCCCTCATCCTTTTTCTTTTTTTTTTTTTGTTACTAAAGATGACTTTGCTCAAAGGCACTTTTTTTTGGATGATGTTGGCTTCCGGCATGGAAGGAGCACGCTGCAGCATCAGACACTCTGCCATGTGGGTTTTTGTTCTTTTTTTTAAGAGACTTCTGATGTGAAAACAAGGAAAAAAAAAGGAAAAAAAAGAAAAAAAAAAAAAAGAAGCTGTTACACTTTGCCAGAGTGTGACAGCAGGAAAATACTCACGTAATTTTGTACTTCACCGGTTTTTAGAAAATGAGGTGCATTGGTGGGATTTTTTTTTTTTAAACGGGGGCTTTGCTTTTTCACTTCCCTCGAGGTAGAGAAATAAACAGAGGGAGGAAGGCCCTGTACATACTATTATGGTTTGTTTTTTTTTTTAATTGTGATAAATTGATCATGCAGTTGAGTAGCCGACGATTTGTAGTAATAACATTGTTTCTTTGTATGTTTGTAATAATGGAGATTTTAAAAGGGATGCTTTGATTTGTACAAAACTCTAACAACTGTAAAAGCGTTTTAAAAAAGCCTCATCTGTGTCTGATACTTTCTATTTGCCCTCAAGAAAAACAACACAAAAACAAAAAAACCCCAAACAAACCAGCCACCAAAGCAGCCCTCCCCGCCGGCGACTGCGTCATCTCCCGCTGGCGGCTGCTTGCTCCAAGCATCAAGTCGTGCTGCTTCGGGGTCTGGTGCGTGTGGGAAGGGGACGGCACTCTTCCAGGGCTTGGTTCGCTCCTACTTTGGTTTCTATCTTTAAATCCTCCCAGTCGAGCCTGTCGCTGGGATCCTCGTTACTTGGTTACATCCAGCTTTCCCGGGACCCATCCGGCTCCATCCGATGAGATCTAGTCTCTGTTTTCTTCCCCAACCGCGTGAACGAAGACGGAGCACGGAAGCGGTGCGGTCTTGGTAGGAAATAAAAAGAGGAGAGGGTAAGGGGGTTCGTTCTTTTAAGGTACAGATGCAAACGAGGTGAGTAAACGCCGTTTGTGTCTCCGAGCCTTCCCCTTATCTCAGCCGTGAGTCTAGAGGGAAAAACAGGGTGGGTTGGTTGGTTGGTTGGTTGGTTTTTTTTTTAAAGCTTCTAACTTTCTAACTTTTCTCCCGAGATTTCCATTTGGAAATGCCCCCGTCCTCGCGGGAGCCGCGGCTCAGCGTGTTGTGCTTTCCCCCTCTGCGGCTTCCCGGCGAGACGAGCAGTGCTGTGGCAGGCCGTGCGTTCCGCTCCTCGCGGAGCTGCCGTGTCCTTGAACATCTGTTCCCAGAGCGCTGCCTGCAGCGCAGGGTGGGGAAAGGCAAACCCCAGCTCGGTGGAAAAACACCACAACGGCTTTTCCAGCTCAAAATAGTCTTTCCATATTGTATTTTTCAAAGCCCGGAGTTGCACATAGAAAATAGCCGTTTTTCAGGGAATCAAATACCCAAATTCATAGTTAAACGCGGGGAAGAAAAATAGTTTCTACGAAATCTTTCTCATCGGTGCTGTTCTTCCAATCTCTTTGTTCTTCCAATCTCTTTGGCTTCTCGTGCCTGTGAAAGCAGAGGCCGATGTCCACTTGGTCAGGGTTTTCATCCCCCCAGGTTTGCCGGATTTCAGCCCCCTGACCTAGCTGGGAGCCCTGGCGAGGGAGGGATGTCCTGCTTGAAGCACTGAAGCCACTGCAGCCTCGCTGAGTTGCTGCGGCTCAGGGTGATGCCTCGTACGAGTGCCTGTGCTGGGTCCAAGACCAAAAATCCGGGCTAGTACCCTCGACCCAGGCAGAGGCTGCTGGGGATACCCGGGGAGAGGGTGCAAAACCAGCATGGTTTGTCCGGTGTGTCCTTCACGCCGGGTGGCTTGGAGGCTTCCCGAGCTGGCCGTTGCATCTGTGGCCTTTAGCAGCTCCTCGTCCCTCCTCCTCAGGCTCGTTTTCAGATGAAGGTGCCTAAACTGCAAGCTCCGCAGCCTGCCACCACTGCCAAGCGAAAGGCTGGCCCCGTGCGAGAAGGTGAGCGTGGCACCTCTTTCCCGGTTAGTGCTGCTGTCGTGGTTTAACCTCAGCCGGCAACCGAGCCCCACCCAGCCGCTCGCTCGCTCCCCCCCGGTGGGATGGGGGAGAGAATCGGAAGGGTAAAAGTGAGACAGCTCATGGGTTGGGATAAAGACAGTTTAATAGGGAAAGCAAAACAAGGAATTCCTTCGCTGCTTCCCATCGGCAGGCGGGTGTTCAGCCATCCCCAGGACAGCAGGGCTCCATCACGCGTCACGGTGACTTGGGAAGACAAACGCCATCGCTCCGAACATCCCCCCCTTCCTTCTTCTTCCCCAGCTTTATATGCTGAGCACGACGCCATATGGTGTGGGATGTCCCTTTGGTCAGTTGGGGTCAGCTGTCCCGGCTGTGCCCCCTCCCGGCCCCCCATGCACCTGCAGCCCTCCCAGTCGGCAGAGCACGGGAAGCTGAAAAGTCCCTGACTAGTGTCAGCACTGCTCAGCAACAACTAAACCATCGGTGCGTTATCAACTTTGTTCTCGTCCTAAATCCAAAACACAGCCCTGTACCAGCTACTAGGAAGGGAATTAACTCTATCCCTGCCGAAACCAGGACAGCTGCCTAAGCGTGCCAGTGGCGCTTAGCGTTTACAGGGCGCTTTATCGCCGCTGAGCGCAGCGCAAACCTTGCCTATCCTGAACTGTGCCCGATTATCCTCGTTTACAGCAGGTCGGGAGATAGACGAGAGCTGACCTGCCAAAGGCAGGGCTCCGAGTCAGCAGGTAGAGCCGGAGCCAGCCGAAGATCCTCCCGTGCCGTGTCTCCGAGGGGCCGCTCTGCCTCCGCCCTGGCAGAGCTGCGGGGAGGATTTCAAACGGGTTGCGGGCGATTTTTGCAATTCCCAGCCAGACCTTGGGTAAGAAACGGCTGGCTCCTGCCTTTATCTGCTGGCACATGTTTCCTTCTCTCTGTGGTTTGTCCGCTGCTTCTAAAGCAGTTTGAATGTTTGCAGGAGGAGATATTTTTTTTTGGTAAATATATTTTGGGTTGTGATTGCTTTATTTCTATTTCAAAGCTTTAGGAAAATGTGGTTTTGACAGTAACTGAACACACTTGAATATTGCAAACTGATCTCAGCCACCTGCTAGGAGTGAAATCAAGATCGAAAATGAGACTTCCAGATTTTTGGTCAGTGTTTTTCCCCATTCCGCTCGTTTCAGGTGGGTGGATGTTTGGCTGCCCCTTGCCTGCTTCCAGCAGAAATCTCTTCTGAAGATGCAGAAGCTCCAAGTTCCCGGAGCGCTGACCTGGGGAGCTGGAGGTGGTTGGCTTTTCAGGGCATCATGAAAACCTCTTGCAAAGCATTTCTTGAGATCTACTAAACCAAGAGGATTAGAATTTTGGGGGTTTTTTTAAGTAATTACTTGACTAAATATCTCCTTTCCAAACTTGCAGGCCCCCTGGCAAGGACCTGCAACTTTAGTAAGCAAATGAATATGAACTGTTTTGCAGCCTGACGGCGGGTACCTGCAGCAGAAGTAAACCCGCGGCAGAAGTAAACCGACTTAACCAGCCAGTAATTACCCACGAACATGCTCCCTTCCCTTCCTCCCTAATTGGTGGGGCTTTCTGGGAGCACCGGCTCGGGCAGCGCGCCCTGGGGGCAGCAGGCTTTCAAATTGTGTTTGTGTAAAAAAAAAAAAACCCAAACCCAAACCACTAAGGATCTTAAAATCCTTTAAAGCTTCAGTAGCGCGTGTTTTGTAGCTGGGCCAGGAGAGGTAAGCACAAGCCTTGTTCTGGAGGTGAGGGAAGCAAGGGCAGAAAGAAGAGCTGGGCGGGGAAGTGAATCAAGCTGCCCAAGGAAACCGGGCTCCTTGCAAAGCCCGTGGAGAGAGCGGAGGGTGCTTCAGAGGCAATTGGGAGCCCTGCAGAAAGCAAGCGGGGTTTGAGGGGTGGGGAACGTTCGGCATTACCTACCGACCTCAGTCATCTGCTGAGGGGGTAAGACTGGCCCAGGCAAGGAGACCTGCTCCTTTGGGATGGAGCTTTTGCCTGAGACTTCCATGAAGAAAACTCGGCTGCCCTTTGCTTTCTTCCAAAGGAAAGCTCTAGAGGTCCAGGAGTCCAAAGATGTTTTGGCTGAAACCCCCGTCCTCACCGGTGCCGGACCGGCGGTCCCCAGTATTCAGTCCCCGCTCCTGGAGCACCGTGGGGATAGTGGCTCCCTCCCACTGCTATTCCCAGAGGCTCCAGGGCGATGCGGATCGCTCACCAGTACAAACCAGCACAAACCCGTTGCTTCTAACGTGTTTATGCTGCTGAAGCCGCATCCGTCTGCTTGTAGTGCAGAAACCCTGATGGAGCGAGGTCCTGAGCGTCTGCAGCTCCTGTTGTCCCAGGAGGTGCTGCAGCGCTGAGGACCGCGTTGGGGGTTACCTTCCCTCCGCGGCTCCAAAGGCTGCAGCTGCGGAGGAATTCCCTTCTCCGCTCCACAAATGGTCTGGGCTTCCTCCTTCCAGCCCACCGAGGCCAGATGCCGGTGGGTTTTCCCACCGGAGGCTGTTAATGGGGAGGTGTGGGGTGACCAGCCATGGTGGCAATCCGGCTCCCCAGTCTTCGGACAGGAGCGGAGCACGTGAGGAAAGGAAACGCTTAACCAACAGCGCATGTCTTATCTGCTCCAGACGCCCCAGTAGCTCCCTGCAGAGAGTCCCTGCATGGTCTCTGCTGCTTCCCTTTGTCCTCAGGGTTTGGACTGGCCAAAAACACTGGGCTGGTGAAGTACCGCAAGGCAACGGGTGTCCCCAGCCGACCTTGCTATTTGCTCTAAGGTGACTTATCTTAAGCAATCGGTCTGGCCTTCCTGTTTAGCTTTCTTGCAGCGCACTGTTAAACTAAAGCCAGACTTGTACAGTCAGCATCTTGATAACTAGGGCACTGCCAATCCCTAAATAATTACTGAGCTGTTGTGCGTTTCCCATGATTGGCATTTCTGGAAGCAGGGTGTTTGTGTTCAGCTCTTGGTTTCCTCTCTCGAGGAAATTTTGCCTCTCCTTTGCCACCCTTTTTCCGATGAATATTATAAGGAGCCTGGCTGCAACGCTGCTGTGCGCCCAGGTAAACCCCTGGGAATGAGCCAGCATGGAGAAACCCTCCCTGCAGTTGTATTTCCTTGAAGAACGAGCACTGCTGAGCTCAAATTGGGACAAAAAGTGAGACCTCGAGCGCTCTTGGGTGGGGCTTGTGGGACAAGAGGACTTGAGATGCTGGAGCTGCTTTGGCACTGCCCAGTATCGCCCATTTCTGGCACACAGCACGGGGGGGGTACAAGCCCCTGGCAAGCTCAGAGGTGATGGCAGGTCATCTCCTTTTGCCAGGCTGCTGTCGATGGGGAGGGGGAGATGCTGCTGACGGCCTGAGCCGGCTGCTATGTGGGCAGGAGCGTTGCAAACAGGCCAGGAAAAGTGCTGAGGCTGCAGGTAACGTGCCGGCTGCCTCTAATCGGCCGGGGTGGGCTGACCCGGGGCTGCGGAGCAGATGGGGGATTGCGTGCTGCTCCTTATCGCCGAGCGAGTGCACTGCCTGGCTCTGCGACTGCCCGGCCATGCTCGGCCCCTCCAGCCCCTGCTCTGCACGCAGGGGCCGCGGCGCTGACCAGCCCTGCCGCCCCCGGGGCAAACGTCCTTCTGGCACGGCCCTTGGTGTCTTCTGACGGGATATTTTTATATTAAATATTTGGCAGCATCTCCAGCCTATCTCTCCAGCTGGACCACCGCCTGACGCGCACCCACAGCCCTGGGGTCCCCAGGTCCATCTCAGCCTGTCCCCCTCGTGTCCAGAGCTTTCTGGGGGGGGGGGCAGAAAGGGGAGAACCGAGGCAGCCCCTGCCTCTGCTTTTTACACCGTGTTGCCTTCACTGCTGCAAAGCAAGAGACGGCTTTTCGTCTCCAGGCTGACGTGTTCGGCCAGAGCAAACGCAGAGCTCGTGGCCTCAGGTAGCTGCAGCCCCGGTTCTGGCCAGGGACGAGGCAGCATCTTGGCTCTTGCCCCACGTAAAGCAGCTCTGGGCCTCTCTGTGGGGTGCGGCGGGGCCAAAGGAGCAGGCGATGGAGCTGGACTGGGGTGACGGGGGCTGAAACAGCATCTCTGGCCCCAGCGGAGCGTGGGGCCGGGTTCTCCTCGGAGCAGGCACGAACCTGGACCTCGGGTCAGATGCAGTTAAAAACCCAGATTGCTCCTCTCAAATGACACAAGTGCAAATACAGAAGCAGACACCTCAGGGTGGCCACAGCCGCCCAGACCCCACACCCCCGGTGCAGAGCCGCGCTTGCAAAACACCCCTAAAAATAGCACAGGGTGTTTGCAGGCTGCGGTGCACCGGGAAGGGGACAAGGAGCAGCCGACCCGGGGCATTCGAAACTCGCTGCGTCCTCTCTCCCCGCAGAGGCTGGTGCAGCTGCGAGCGCGCTATGGCGTGCCGGCCGTTGGCTCTGCCGCCAGCACCGCGCTGCCGAGGCGCGCTGACATGTTCGCTTAATTGGCAGGAGCTCAGGACCGGAGCTGGAGGAGGCTGTTGCCAGGCAAAACCCGAGTTGTTTGTGCAGCGACTCCTGTTTGCTGGACTTTGCCATGTGCAGGCTGTCAAGCAGCACCAGATTGTTATCAGCGCTGCTGTCTGGAGCCACCCGTGGTTGTGGGGTGGGTTTGGGGTTGGTTTTTTTTTTTTTTCCTCCTTTCACCTTCTTTTATTGGGTTTGGTGTTTGTTATTCAAATGGACAGGAGCTGGCACGGGGCTGTACGCCTCGTAGGGGGTGGGAGGGGAAAGCTGCTCTGTAACTCTTGGGGCTCTTCTGCACCGGGTTAATCAAACTGCTCCGTGCAAAGCTGGTGGGAGCCTCGGGGCGCATTAGGGCGGCAGGAGGGGGGACGCAGCGATTGCTCATGGCTACACGGAGCCACGGGACAGGCTCCGTGCACAAGGTAAGACCAGGCCAGCTGAGCGATTTTGGATAAATATTACTGCCCGTCAACACGCGCAGGCTCCTCGCGTGCCTTTTCCGTCAGGTTTCTTTTCCCTTTGGCCCCGGGAGATATTTTCCCTGACTCCCTGTGTCGAAAGGTCGGGATCCTGTGCCGCAGCAGGGCTGTGCAGAGGGATCCTGTCCTTCCTCCCGGAGCACAGAGGATGCACGGAGTGCGAGACACACCCCCACACCCCCCCCCCGGCACCCCCCTGAGCTGGGTGGGTGGGGAGCCCGGGGGCTCACGCTGCTGCGAGCCCGGGGGTCCGACACGGCGCCCCGCAGCAACGCCCGGGAACCCGCGGCGAACTACAACCCCCAGCACCCCCCGCGCCGCCTCTCCCTATTGGTCGACGGCTGCCCGTTGGCCACGCCTCCGAGATACCATTGGTCGAGACGGGGCGGGGGCGGGGCCGCCTCCCGCCCCCTCCCGCCCGCCGCCGCTCTATGAAAGCGGGGCGGGCGCGGGGCGCCGGGGAACCCGGGAACGTTCTAGAGCTCGGGGGTGTCCGGGGACCCCCCTGCCCCGCCCGAGGCAGCTCCAGAGCCCGGGGGGGGGGGGGGGGGTGTCTCGGGGTCATGCCCGCTGCCTAGCCCCCGCGCTGCCATGCTGGTGGCCGGCTCGCCGTGCCGCCCCGCGGGGCTGGAGGAGTACCGGGGCTGCGGGGCCCGGCGGGGCGGCGAGGTAAGGGCTCGCCTCGGTGCTCGCCTCGGTGCTCGCCTGCCCGAGGGGCTCCCGATTTGCATCGCCCCCCTCCCCGGGATGGGACGGGGTGCTGCCACCGTGCAGCCCGCCCGGGGGGGTCCCTCGGGGAGGGGGGGAGGGGCTGGTCGTGTCCCCTTACCCCGGGACCGCTGTCCCGTCCCGTGTCCCCCCCCCCCGGCCCGAGGGTCGTCCCCCCGCCTTGGCCGGCTGCCAGGGAGGGGAGAAGCAAGGGACATGTCGGGTCGGGCGGAGGAGCCGGGGCCGGGTTGCCAAAATAACCCTCTCGCTCATCCGCTTTGCAGCGATCCTAAAGATAAGGGTGCTGGGATGCGGGAGCAGGCTGGGGTGCTGGGAGCCCACCCAGGGCTCCCGGGGATGGGGTGGCCCTGTCCTGGCAGGGGGACGCTGGGGTGGCTGAATGGGGAGATCTCGGGGGTCTCCCGAACCCTCCAGGAGCTGCGATGTGTGCGGGAACCGGGCAGAGGTCCTGCCTGCAGGCGTGGGCCGGGAGGTGAAGGGAAACTGAGGCAGGGGCTGGCGATGGGACATGCCCACCGGGGTAGGTGGTGCGGGGCTGGGGGGCTCCGGGGGCTCCGTCAGCTCCGTCCAGTTGTTCAGCTCCTGCTGCCGTTCCCGGGCCGGGCATGGGATCTCTCTGATGTCCGTGTTAACCCAGAGGTCCGGGAAACATCTCGCATCGTCCAGGGCTTTTGCATTTGGAGTCCAGTGTGCAAAATTTGAGTCCTGAGGTGTCCGTGGAGCTTTGCAGGACCTCCCTGTCCCTCCCAGGCAATCGGGCCGGTCTGCAACTTGAGTGCACCAACCTGCAGAGTTTCCTGAAAAGTTGGGAATTGCCTCTATTTGTAAGACTTATTTTCCCCTTCGGGGAAAAAAAAACCCCATTTGCAGTTTTTCCTCTTGTTCCTGCATTCCCCCTTCTCTCAGGTTTCCCCAGGGACGGCGGGATTGCTCTGCAGCTCGGGGCTTTGCTTGCGGGGAGTCAGTGGCTCCCCAAATAGCCGTGCCACCTCGGCTTAGCTGCAGGGACGGTTACTCCTGACGTGGGCTGGAAGCTGGAAACGGTGGGACAGCGGGTGGGGAAAGACCCCGGACAGCAGCGCTGCCAGGGAATCCCCTCCGGCATTTGTCCTGGCATGAGCTGAAGCCTGAACTCGGTGCTTTGGAGCAGGCTGGGGGAAGGATGGCGGTGGCGGGGATGCCTTAGACCTTGGCCACCGACGTCTAGCAGGTACCACTGAAACTCCGTGGGCTGGGACATTTACGCCTGCCGTGAAAGCGCCTCGGCTTTGCTCCTGCGTGCTGCGGCAGTGCGGTTTGCACCGCTGCAGGGCTGTCTGTTCAGCGGCAGCTCCGCTCTTCTCCGTGAAACCTCTTCAGGTTTTCAGGACGAGGCAGGGTGGGATCTGGGGATCCCCTTGCCCTCCTTGCTGGAGCGTGGCGGCGGCGGCTGGGTTTGCTTTCTGGGAGCAGGTCGGGCTGGGGGGGGCGGCTCGTGCCAAGGGGGTTGCGCTCGCGCGTCAGCTCCACACGTCAGTGGGGCCGAGCCCTGGCACTGCTCTCACCCCACCCCCCCCACCCCCCAGTACGGCCCGGGGACAGCCTCCTGCCTGTTTTTTGGCAGGAGCACGGTTACGAGGGGCAAACCTGCTCTGCCAGGCGGCTGCAATGGTGTTTGTTTAACCTTGCTTTATCGGGAATGATTTTCCAACACCTGACTAAGCGCTGGCACCAGTTCTGGGGGGGGTTGCTGCTTGGCACACCCATCTTCCCGCTCCCGGGGGATTAACTCCTTCCCCCGGTGTCTCTGATGAGACCCTCCGCCTGCCCCTGTGCTGGCTGGAGCCTGGGAGCAAGTTGCGTGGCTGGTGCGGGTCGGAGCATCGCCTCCGTGCCTCAGTTTCCCCATCAGCAGAAGCAGGAGGTGAGGCGCTACCGGAAGGTGGCGCGGCAGGGGTTAACTGCAGCACCCCTGAGGATTGCTTAATGCAGCAAAACATAACGAGCCTCTGCCTAGGGATGATTAAAATGCACCTTCAAAGGTCACCCTGAGCTGTCACCGAAAAAGTGGCGGGGTGGGCTGGGTTGAGCTCCCTGGCTCCTCGCTGCCTTCGGGGTCGGAATTCCTGCCGTCTGCGTCCCGTGGATTTGCCTGCCGGGGTCTCTCCATTGCCGTCCCCTCCTGGGGAGCCTCTTGGAGCACTGACGAAGCTCTTTCTCCCCAAACCGTGAGTCAGTGCAGAGCCAGCTCAGCACCCGGAGCAGCGATGGCACGAGCCTGCTCCCGCTGTCACCCCAGTCTCACTTCCGTGGTGACTCAGGGCAGGAGCATCCTGGAGCCATCGGAGCGTGCGGATGCGGGCGCTGCTCGCTTTGCTGGGGTGGTTGCAGCCCGATGCTGGCAAGAGCCCACAGCCCGCCATGACCCGCTGCCCAACACGTGGGGAGCGCGTGGCTGCGCTGACAGCTGCTGCGTGGTCACCTCATGCCATCCCACACCCCTTCCCCGCTTGGGAGAGGGTGTCAGGCTGCGCTCGCTGCCTCGGTAGTGGTTTGGAGGCAGCCGGCAGGAGAAGACACCTGCGATCACTTGGGCTGTGCCTGGCTCCAGCTCTCGGGTATCTCTCCCGGTGAAGCCAGGCGGCAGCCCCGGGGCTCATCCCTTCACAGGGCACCGCGGAAAAGACCCCTGGGAGAAGCGGCTCCCTGCCCCGTTGCTCCACGGCTGGAGAGTGGGACGTGCCACCCTGCTGTCGGCACTCTCGGTTGCGTGTGTCCGGGCACCCTCCTCCTGCTGCCACCGTCCCCCCGTGACATGTCCCGTCTCCCGCAGGTGAATCCCGGCAGCGGGACCCTCGCTGCCACCTCGCTCTCTTCTGCACGGTTGCAGGAGGCCGGGAGCGCGGTGCTGGGTGTGATGCTGGATGCTGAGCACGGGGGGGGAGAGCAGGTTTGGGGGCAGAGCTGCCCTTTGAGCTTCCCTGTCACTAGTGGGCTGGAAGGTGTGCGTCCGATTGCGCCGTTGGTTTTGGAAGGCTCTTGGAAAACGCTGCTGGGTGCTGTGCTTGCTTTTTCTCTGCATTGGTGCCGTGGGTTTCCCACGCCTCCCCCAGCCGCGGGATGGGCGTGCGGGGGTGGCCGTGCCCTGCCCACCCCGGGGGAGCCTTCGACAGCCGTGGGTGGAGGGAGGTGATGTGGGGAAGGGAGAAAGGGGGTCGCTGGGAATTGCCTTGGTGCAGTGTGGCTGATGGGATGGGGGGAGCATCTGCCTGGCTGAGCCGCGGGGGGGAGGAGTGCAGTAAAATGAGGGCCATGCCTTTGCCTCCCCCCCCAGCAGGACAGCAAGAGCCGCGGGTCCTGCGGGAGCAGCAGCCTTGCAGACGGTCCCCAGTGCAGCTCCTGCTTCGGTCGGTTCACCCGGTAACTGGGTGCTGCGGGAGCAAGGCTGCCCGCTTCCAATCGTGAAGAGTGTGCGGGCAGCACCTCGCTCTCCCTGCTGGGGCTGAGCCGTTTATTTTGGGTCCGGGGGGCTGGCGGGGGGCCAGGCGTGCCTTGTGGCTTTGGCTGGGCTGGCGCTGCCTTCGCCCGCAGCCGCTGGGTTGAGGTGCCCGGCTCCCTCTGTCCCCCCAGCAGTGCAAGCGGGGGTGACCGGTGGCCGTTGCTTGCCCTGTGCGTGTCTCCCTGCGCCCGGAGCAAAGCAGGGTGCAGGTCTCCGCCGGCCGAGGCATCCCTCCAGGTGGGCCGCGGGAGCTTTGCCGTGTCCGATACCACGGGCACGGCTGCTGCCGCCTCCGGTTCTCCATGGCACCACCGCTCCCCGCTGGGTTTGCACAGGGGACGTGTGCCATGGGATAGAGCAGGGTGATTGCGGGCATCCCGGGGGGGGCTGAGTCCCTGCCCGCTCCCTGGGCGGGCAGATCCGGACCCCGGGCTCGCATCCTGCCTGCACGGTTGGTGCTGGGATCCCGTTCAAAAGTCCCGACGGAGGTGACCGAGCGCAACCTGTGCTCGGGGACAGGTCGCAGCCTCGCGGTGCCACCCCGGCTTCTGCTGGTGGAGGGACCCCGGGGGATTTCTGCAGGGAATGGGAAGAGGAGGCTGGTGCTTCCCCACCCAGAGCGGGGGCCCTGAGCACCTCCTCTGCGGCAGGCAGCGGGTGCCGCCGCCAGCACCTGTATCCGGAGCGTGGGTTGGAGGAAGCGATGCTGCAGGCGTTCGTCTGCCAAATGCCCTTTCTGCTGCCACTGCCCCGTCTCGGTCCTGGTTCCAAGCAAGCGCCGTGTCCCTCCTGTATTTGAGGGGACCGCACGCCAGCCCCCCTTCCCCCTCACCTCCTTTCCAGGGCTGGGAGCACTTGAACCCTTTTCCACCCTCTCTTCTCCCAGCCCCGAACCAGGTTCTGGGTTCTCCGTGGGTGTTTTGGGGGGACTATTTTAGCTCTTGGGGCTGGGTGCTGCATCCCTCCCGGGTCTGCGGTTGGCGCCTGTGGGTGCTGCTGTGATGCAGGCAGAGAAATTTCCCCTGCACCACTGCCAACTTGCAATCTGGTGGGACGTTGCGGTGCAAAAGCGGGACGGGGGTGGATTCAGGCTCTTGCTGCACCCCTGTGTTTCGGCTCCAGGGCTGGCTGGGGGGTTCCCATGGGCACCGAGCCACCCCTGCAGCAGGAGGGCTGGGAGGGTCCTGGTCCCGTTGTGCTCTGGACGGGGGCTCCTGCTGGTGGCGTCCCCGTCACTGTCCCCGTGGGCACCCTGGTTGGGTGCAGCCGGCCCCCACGCGCCAGCAGAGAGGAGAAAAATATCTGCTTGGAGAAAATATAGCATGGAAACACTTGCTTTTCCCTGGGGAGCTGGAGGGGGGGGGGAAGATGGAGCGTGGCGGGGGCAGAAAGGAGCTGAAGCCTGTGCCTGGAGTGCAGAGAGCAGCAGCTAACCTGTAACCGGGTGGCTTGTTTCGGTCTTAACTGCGTTAATGGATTTGGGGGGGTGTGGAGGTGTTTATCGGCATTTTGTGACCGTGGGGGTTAGCGGGAACCCTGTGCGCCGTATTTATGCTGGTGATTGCAAACTGCAGCGCCCGGCTGCAGCCAGGGCCATGGCCGGAGCCGTGCTGCTCCCGGGACCCACCGCCGTCCCGCGGGACCCCCGGGCTCCAGTTTCCCTTGTGTGTTCCCATGGAGGTGGTAAACCGAGACCTGGGAGCGAGGAGTGTCTCCGCTCTCCTGGCCTGCGATACCGCGGCTCCGGTGTCCTGACGCTGTCCCCGTGTGTCACACCTCCCCGGTGTGCGGAGTAACACCCCTGCCCTATTTCATCAGGCGCTGCCCAGCCTGACGCAAGGGCGCGGGGGCGATGGCTGCGTGTCCCCGTGGCCCGTGCCGGGTGGCTGCTTGAGTCACCCTTTCCGGTGCCGCCGCGCTCGTCCCGCCGCCGGTGGCAGCTGCTCGTCCCGGGGACGCTCGGTGGTTCCCGGTGCCGGGCTAAAGCCGCTGCTTTTTCCTTCCTAGGACAGAGGGGTCAAGGTCCCCCAGCAGCTGGGGAAGGGCCCCAGCGCCTTCATCCCCCTGGGAGAGGTAAGAGCGGTGGGGATGGTCTTGGGTGGGTGCATTCCTCCCTGCTGGGGGGCTCCTCTGCCCCTCCCTGCCCTGGGTGGGGGGGCTGGGGGGGCTGTTAAGGAAGGATTCCCTCCCCCCCAATTGCTAGTGCCCAGCTGGGGTGGGATGCTGGGGAGGGAGGGTGGGATGGGCAAGGGTCACCCGGCCCGGGGGGTATCCCTGTGGCAGTGGGGGGGGGTGTCTTGTTTTGGAGGATGAGGGGAGCGGTTGTGTTGTTTCACCCTGGTGTTTTTCTGCCCCAAGTCCCTGCCCTGCCCGTGCCTCAGTTTCCCCACTCATCCAAACGCGACTGTCTTTCCCCTGTGCTGCAAAGGCAACCCCCGTCCTGCCCTGCCACCCCCCCACCTGCCCACCCCGAAAACCGTGCCCTGAAATCCTCGGGGCTCCCCATGCCGGGGCACCCTTAACCCTATCTCGGCACCCGGCGCCGGTGTCCCAGATGGTTCCTCCTTCGGCAGAGATAGCACCATGGTTTCGTCACCACGGCGGGGGTGGAGAGGCTGGGGGGGGGGGGGCTGAGCCCCATCTCCTCCCCGCTGCACACCAGCGCCCAAATAAACAACCCAACCCGCGGACTGAGCCGACCGGGCTGTGTGGGGTCCAGCATGGAGACCCCCCATCACCCCCTGCCCCCCGGGGCCGGGAGGGGGGAGACGGGCAGTGGGGGCTGCCGGCGGTGTCCGTACCGGGCGGCAGGAAGGAGGCTGGGCACCTCCGATGGGGTGAGCATCGGATGTGGCGGGGTGGGTGCTGCTGGATGCCTGGGTCCTGCTGGCCACCGATGCTTGATTTGGGGGGGTGGGGGGGTCTCCCTCTAGGTTAAGGGGGGCTGTTGGAAAGAGCGGGGGGCTGCAGCACACAGCCCTTCACCGCCCTCCTCTCCCCATCCCGGCAGATCCTGCAGGAAGGTGCGGAGAGCAGCCGGCGCCAGCTCCTCATCGAGGCCTTCGTCTCGGCGGGCAGGGTGGACAACATCACCATGGTCATGGGGCTGCACCCCCAGTATCTCAGCAGCTTCTGGAAGACCCAGTACCTCCTGCTGCGCATGGACGGGCCCCTGCCCTACCACAAGCGCCACTACATCGCCATCATGGTGAGGATGGGGGTCCCTTGGGGGTATGTGTGGTCCCAGCACCTCTGCTGGGTTTTTGCCTGGAGGGGGGAAGGCATTTGGGACCCTGCAGATGGGCCCCTCTCTGATCTGCGGTCCCAGAAGCTTGGAAGCCCATTTGGGGTTGGTCCCATGGTGCCCACCCAGAGGACCCCAGCACCCCTCCCCTCCAGGGCCCCTGGGGACCTGCATTGACGGGGTGGGGGAGGGCAGAGACCCCTGTCTGGACTCTCATCCCCAGGGAAAACCCTCCAAGGGCGATGCCGGGGGGTGGCTCCCTGCCTTGGCTTCTCCAAGGGCTTGTAGCGGGGTTGTGGGGGAGCCCCTGGCCGGTGCCAGGGGCTGACTGCCCGGCTCTCCTCACAGGCAGCAGCCCGGCACCAGTGCTCCTACCTGGTGGGTTTGCACATGGGGGAGTTCCTGCAGGTGGGGGGCAACCCCGCGTGGCTGCAGGGGCTGCACTGTGCCCCCCAAAAACTCAGGAACCTCAATGAGATCAACAAACTGCTGGCGCACCGGCCCTGGCTCATCACCAAGGAGCACATCGAGGTGAGAGCTGATGCTGCCGGTGCAAATTCCTCCCCCCACAACCCACATTCTGTTTTGGGGGGCTTGGCCCCAAGGGCCACATCCTGCTTGCACAAGCCCCCCCCCCCCCTTTAACCCTTTCAGGGCTGAGGGAGTCTCTGAGCTGGAGGGCAGGGTCTGTGCTGCTCCCGATGGATGAGGAAGGGGTGACTTGTCCCCCGTGGTTGGGGACTGTCCTGCCAACAGCAGCTCGTTTATGGGGGAGGCACATCCCGAACACCCTCCTGTCTCCCTGCCCTTGGCTTACCCCGGCTCTGGGCTGCGGTGGGGGGTACGGCACAGCGAGCCGGGGGGCTGGGGGGGGGTCTCTCCAACCCCATGTGCCTTGCAGGCTCTGCTGAAGCCGGGCGAGAACAGCTGGTCGCTGGCGGAGCTGGTGCAGGCCCTGGTGCTCCTCACCCACTACCACTCGCTCGCCTCCTTCGTCTTCGGCTGCGGCATCAACCCCGAGGAGGACCAGGATGGGGGGCACGGCTGCCGGCCCCCCTCGCCTCACAGCGATAGCAGCCCTGCCTCCGATGACAGCTTGGGAGGCTCCGGGGTAAGGGGGGGGGGGGCTTTGCCTTGCAGGGGTGGGAGTGTGGGGTGGGAAGGGAAGGGCATGGTGGGGTGCTGGACTGCTTTGTGGTGCTTCCCCTGGGAATTGCCCCAAGGGCTTTTATTGGGAACAGCAGATGCTTTAGGGCTGCGCAGGAGCACCCTCCGCGCAGGAGCACCCTCCGCAGGGCTTCCCCCTCCTCCCAGTCCCCGGGATGAGGCATGGGAGCGGCTGGGGCCTGGGCAGGACAAACCCAGAGGCAAATGGTCTTTAGAGCAGCCCCGGGGCTGCTCCAAGTGACAGCAGAGCTGAGAGCGGCTCCGTCCTGCTCTGGGCTTGCAACCCCTCTGCAACCTTGCTCGACCTAGGGCAGGGTTGACTCTGGCCTCTGCTTCGCCAGGGCAAAGATGCCATGCAGGAGGTGGAGGTGCTGATGGAGAGGATGAAGCTGCTGCAGGAAAGCCAGCTGGAGGAGGAGGGTGTCACGCAGGAGGAGATGGCAACGCGCTTTGAGCTGGAGAAGACGGAGAGTTTGCTGGTCGCTCCCTCGGGTGAGGAGGTGCAGGGGTGCAGCTGACTGTGGGCCAGGGAAGTCACAGGGGAGGGGGGGACGGAGCTGGCATCTGCCCAGGGAGGAGCAGGATCAGGCCCCCAGCTGCAGGGCTGGCTCTGTCCGGGGTCACGCCGCGTCGCTCATGGCTGCTGCGGTGGTGCCTTGTAGATATTGCGGATCACTCCCTGCAGTCCAACGTCCTCTGCTTCGTGGAGGACCCCGAGTTCGGGTACAAGGACTTCACACGGAGGGGCGAGCAGGCGCCCCCAACTTTCCGTGCGCAGGTGGGTGCTCGCGGTCCCGTGCCAGCCGGAGGGGAAGGGGTGGCAGGGTGCTGGGTGGCAGGTCCTGCTTGTCTTGGCGGGGGGGACAAGCGGGGCTGTTCCCAGGGTCGTGGACAGCGTGGGTGCAGAGGGTGAAGGGCTGGGACCAGGCTGGAGCTGTCTGAGCAGTGCAACCAGATGCTAATAGTTCGGGGGGGTCAGCATGGCGGGGGGGAGACCCCAGCTTGTGTCACTGGCTTTGAAGGGACCCCACGTTTCCCTGTTGAGCCCCTACCCCAGCATCCTTTCTCCGGCAGGATTACACCTGGGAGGACCATGGCTACTCGCTGATCAACCGCCTCTACCCCGACGTGGGGCAGCTCCTGGACGAGAAGTTCCAGGTTGTCTACAACCTGACGTACAACACCATCGCCATGCACTGCGGCGTGGACACGTCCATGCTGCGCAGGGCCATCTGGAACTACGTCCACTGCGTCTTCGGCATCCGGTAGGTCCCCGAGCCGTGGCCGGAGCCTGTTCTCCGCCTTGGGTAGAGCCCGGGAGCAGGTCCAGCCTGGGAGCCTGTGACTCGGTCTTGGTGAAACTGTTGCTGCTGCTTAGACTAAGGCAAAGCGATGCTGTTGGGGGGCACAGCTTAGGTCTGGAAAGACCCTGGGATGTGCGAATGGGCAGGGGTTGTGCCTGGAGTAACGCGCCCTCCTCTCTCCCCCAGCTACGATGACTACGACTATGGGGAGGTGAACCAGCTCCTGGAGCGCAGCTTGAAGATCTACATCAAGACAGTGGCTTGCTACCCGGAGAAGACGACCAAGCGGATGTATACGCAGTTCTGGAGACACTTCAAGCACTCGGAGAAGGTACTGCCCCATCCCTTCCCCTCCTGGCAGGGCGTGGGGGGGTGCTGAGCCCCCCATGCCCTGACCCCGCTCTCCCTGCGTAGGTGCACATCAACCTGCTCTTGCTGGAGGCTCGGATGCAGGCGGCTCTGCTCTATGCCCTGAGAGCTGTCACCCGCTACATGACCTGACCGGCCTCTGCTCCCTCCTCCTCCTCCTGCCCCCGGTTTGGGGGAAAGGCCAGGGGGGAGCTGGTACCCTAAAGACTTTGCTGGAATATTGTCTCCCCCCTTAAGGGGCCTGGAGCTGTGGAAGGAAAGGGGGGGCTTCCCTGCCCCCTCATCCCAGAAGAGGGGATCCCCAAGAAGCTGTCAGTGCCGAGAAGACCCCGGAGTGCTGCCCTGGGCTTGGCAGAGCTGGGGGTGCTCGACTGCTCTGTGCCTTTCTTGGGGTGAGCCTGAATGAAGCCAAACCAGGGTGCCTGCGGGCGCTGCCTTCGCCATGCAGCGCTGGTGTTACACCCCTGTGCCATGTCCTGGCACCAAGACTGCCGCCGTGGAGGACTGTCCTCGTTTGCAGAGATCGCCAGAGGGTATCGCGGGCTTTACCCCTGCTTCTCGGGGTCTCGTTGTGCTGGAAGACATGCAGCTGCTGGTGGGAATGCTGCCCTGGCACCCCCTCCCCACCTCTCTGGCTCGCACCCAAGGAAGGCACCGCAGGAGTGGTGGGAAGGATCCGGCCATCCCGTCGCCCAGTCGGGCAGCCCCCCGGTGCCACTCGTCTCCGAGCTGAGTTCCCCCACGGCAGGGTCCGAATGGCTGGGGGAGAGGCTGTGGCTCCTCCCTGCCCTGGCCCCGGGTGTTTCTGCTGCCTTCGGTGCCTGCTGTGACATGGGGACGTCCCCTCCATGGCTGGGGGTGCGCGCAGCCCCTCGCTGCTCTTCCCCGTGGTCCCTGGCACGGCTGGATCCCAACCCAGCCCTCGGAGCGGGGCTGGCGGGGCTGCAGGAGGGGTTAAGCCCTGCCCCGTCATGCCTGCCCGAGCCCTCTGCAATTTGGGATGTGAAGTGCCTCTTAAATCTAGGTCCCGGGACAGGAGCAGGGTGAGGGTAGGAGTGCCTGTGGTGTGTTTGATATCTTTTTTTTTTTTTTTTTTTTTGCATCATTTTTTCAGCCGCTGGCACATCTCTGCTGCCTCAACCTTCGTGGCTGAGGCGGGGAGCTGTACTGGGGCGCGGGGCTGCCTGTGGCTGCCCTCCTGCCTGCTGTGAGGGTGACGGGGTGGGACGTGGGGTGGCCATAGCTTTACCCAGATGTGCCAGAGCATTTCCCAGCGGTGCGGGTCGCCGGGGAGGTGCCTGTTCGGGACAGCCCCCGCTCCCGGCTCTGCTGGAACGTGGGTCCGGGTCCAGCAGCATCGCCTGCCGCTCGGCCACTCTTGGTTTGTCTCTGCTGTACCGTAGGTCCAGTTAAGTTATTTCTATATTTTTGGGTGTATTTACTCCTGTCTGGGCGTGGAAGTGCCACTGTGACTCGGCTACAGGTCTTGTTCGAAAAAATAAAATTGTTCTTTTTTTTTTTTTCTTTTCTTTTTCCGCACGCCTCTGCAGGGCAGCGCTGCCAAGCAAGCGGGTGTGAGATGCAGTTTCCCTTTTCCCCTTGGCTCAGCCCCAGGGGCCGATCCTGCCTAGCACAGTATGGGGTGGGGGTGTCCCACTGCTCCGGGGGTGCCTGGGAGCAGCCCTGGGTTGTCCAAGGAGGCAAACAGGGGGGGACATGTACACTCCCCATTTGCCCGAGGGGGTGAGTTCAGCTCCAGTGCACCCTCCTTGCAGCAACTGTTCCCAGCCCTCCTGGGTGTAACGCTCTCCCCGAAAGCCAGGATTTGGGGCACCGACACTCATCCCACTGTGGGTGTCCTCTGGGATGCTCTGGTCCCACTGCTGGGATGGGGCTGGGCGGGCTGCAGTGGAGCTGGGGGTGGGTGGGGGGGTAGGTGTGTGTGAAGCAGCACTGGGGGCACCCCAGCCCTGTGATGTGGAGCCCAGCACTTATCAGGGTGCGGGCAGGAGCCCCTGGCAGCTGCCGATAAGAGCCCTGAGGAGGGGCCTGCCCGGCCCCCTGCTCCAGCCCCATCCCCGCAGACCGAGGCGCATCCCTGCACCATGCGCTCAAGAAGAAGCGAGGAGCCAGATCCCGGCTCTGGGGATGTCTGGACCCTCCAGCCCCTGCAGACAGGTAGGACCCGCCGTGCTGCTTGTCTGAGTGGGGACGTGGTGCCGGGGGCAGCGAGGCTCGTTGGGGCTCGGGCACCACCGGAACGTTAAAGGTTTACTGGGGGTTTATAGGGCAGAGCCTCTATTCACACCGTGCACGGGGGGGAAAAGTGCTCTTGGGACAGCTCAAGGGCACTGGGGAAACTGAGGCAGGAGGGCAGGTCTCCCTTGGCTTTGCCGGTCATGCCAAAGCCCCTGGGCCCGAGTCCCCGTCCGGGCATCTGTCCAGGTCCCCGTTGCATTGCCGGTGACTGCAGGCGGGTTTAGCAAATGTCTTGCAGAAGAGAGCTGCAAACCGCAGGTAAGGGTTAGCTTAACGCTTACAAGACGCTGGAGAACCCCCCTGGGGTGTGGGGGGACCCTGCTCGTGCCGGCCGGGCTCGTGCGAGGCTTCAGCCGGGATTGAGCAGTTTTCCTGCGCTGAGTCACAGCCTCCAAATATTTCCCATCGTGTTTTTCCAGCCCTGGCCGAGGAGGCTGAGCCTCCGCCGGCGCCTTCAGGCTGCGGAGAGAAGAGCAAAACACACACACCCCCCCCGCCAAGTGCTGTTATTTCCAGAGTGTCACCCTGTAACACCCAGCCAGCGAGGGGACAACACCGTGCGGGGGACCTGAGGGTGCTTGGGGACCTCCGGGGTCCCTAGGGCAGCTCCCAACCCCTGCCAGGGTGGCAGCTCCCTGCCCCAGAGGGTGGTGGGTTTATTCCCCAAATATACCGGGAATGGCAACAGTGAGCTTATTTTTGAGTCTAGCATGATTTTAGGGAGGGTGCTTTGAGATTTTTTTAATGCTAGTGGCTTTTCTACCGTATATATGGAGGGGTCTGGCTGCAGGGCCTCGGGGACCTGGTGTGGCTGGAGGTCCTGGTGGGATGGCACCGGCGGTTCAGCTGCGAAGAAGGGAAAATTGTGTTTGTGTGTGTGGTTTTTCAAAAGAAGTGAGAAAATGTCATCTTTTGGGGAACTGAAACAGCTCAGAAAATCAGTCAGTCACTAGGAAAGGGTCAAGTCGACAGGGAGATTCTGTCTGAGGAGGGATTTTTCCTGCTGCCTCCTGGCTCTCTTTGAGGCATCCGAAATATTTTGTTCAAATGGAAGAAATCCTCCAAGTAAAGGCGCCGTTTCTGGTCATAAAGCCACGCTGGGAAGGGCTGAGCCTTTGGGGGGGGCGGGGGGAGGAAAAAGAGAGGAAAAAATCCCCAAACCCTCTTTGCTGCAGTTTCACCCCAGCATGTCTGGCAAAATCAGCACCAGCATCTTGTGGAGTCACCGCTCTGCATCCCCACCCCACCTCACTTTTGCCAGCAATATCAGGGTGACACAGAGTCCAGCCGGGTCCCGGGGCACCCGGGGAGCAGCAATGCCACCCCAGCGCCCAACCTCCAGCCCTGCAAACCCAGCCTAGGCTCGTGTTTAAACCCCAGCGCCCGGGTGATGCGTCAAGCAATTGCAAACCCATCGGGGATGGCGACCGGTTTGCAACGCCCGAGCAAGTGGTGCCTGGCGCGAATCGGAGCCTTGCGACGGTTTTTTCAGCTCTCGGTGCCGTGGGCAGGCGGAAGGAGGGCTGCGAGCGCAGGGCTGCGCTGCAGCAGCGACTGGGTGAGGTTTTCGGCTTGGACAGGGCTCCCAGCAGCCGGCTGGAGCTGGGTACGTCGCTCACCTGCGAGGTGCATGCCTGCGTGGTGGTTTGGCTTGGGGAGCAGAGGGCACGAGCTCAGGTCACCTCCTCCAGTGCTTAAAAAAAAAAAATATATATATATATATGTACAGGTATTTTTATTTTTTTATAGATATAAAAAATGAAATATATATATACACAGAGTTATAGCCGTGCTTTCGGGTGGCTGGCAGCAGCCCAAGCTCCAGCAGCCCTCTGTACCAGCCCGGCACCCCTGGTGCACCAAGGTTTCTCTCCCTAGGAGAGGTTTGCAGCCCGGTGCCCGTGGCATTGCCCACCCCGCGGCAAGGAAGGAAAAAAATATCTTTTTGCATTACTTTCTATTGTTTCTGGCCGTCTCCCCTGCTGTGTTTGCAAGAAGATGCGGAGCGACCCGCTCTGGGTGGGACGGCTGCTCCGTGCCCCTCGTCCACCCCATCTTCGCTGCTCCTCTGCCCCTCTCCTCTGGCAAGGCCCTATTTAGGTACCTCCCTGCAGGCACGTGCGGGTGTTATATCCTCATGTTAAAGCAGAGACAAAAGGGTGCTCATAGACCCAAGGGCCGCCCAGGACGTGGCAGCTCTCCCCCCCTCCCCAGGGTGCAGCCCGGGAGGGAGCTGGTGCCTGGAGCCAGCGCTGCCCTGAGCCTCGCTCGGCGAGCTGCAAAGCAGGGAGGCTCTTGAAAGTGTTCTTTTTAATCCCTTCCCACCCACCCCCCCCCCCAGTCTTGCAAAGCTTGGCCTTAGCAGTAAGTCCTGGTTTGGGATGCAAATTTTCCTCCCCAGATTTTTTTTAAATCCACAGAGGGTTTACCATGGGCACCCAGCGCTTCCCGTGCTTCTCCCGACGGACGGCCGCCAGCAGTGAGGACGTCCGGGAAGGACCAGACCCTTGCTTTATTTTTCCCCCAATTTTTCTGCTACAGCATCAAATAACTCGGGGGTGAGCCGGTGCCGTGGGCCTCCTTTAACTCATCGCCTGGGTCACTGTATCAGTTTAACCCCCTTCCTTTTTTCAGGTGGTCACAATTATAAACCAATAAAATTCCTCACCCTGCGTTTAACCAAGGCCTGCAATTTGTAGGCGTATATACAATTTATCGGCAGCTTTCATTGTCTGTCTTGCGGGGCAGAAGGCGTGTTAATAACCTCCCTACCTGCAGCTGATAGTTATGATCCCAATATATGCAATTTTTTTTGCACTACAATTGCCCTCAATTTAAAAACGTAACGTGTTAGCGGTGGTTAAAATGCAGCAATGCAATGGGAAAATAATAATAATAATAATCGCGGGCTGTGCTGAATGAGTGCTTTAAGGCTGATGGAGCCCAAAGTGCTTTGCAAAATGGGCATTACCAGGGCTGAGCTGCTGTGCCGTAATACGGGGAAGGTGCGGCAGCATCGTGCCGTGCCGAGGGTTATCTCTCGCCGAGCCCGGCACCCGGATGAGTTGCAGGAGGGATTCGAGCAGCCGGGGAAGTCCTTATCCTGGAAGTTGGCCGGGATGGGGCTCAGCTCACCCAGGAATTCGTGCGGAGCTGGAGATGAGGGGGAATATCCGTGCCCTGAGCGTTGGCAGCTCGTTGCCCCGCGGCTGCGAGCAGACACCTGGACCAGCTGCATGGGCTGGAGATGGATAAATTCAGGCTGGAAACAAAGCAGCTCTTCAAGGGTGAGGCAGACGTGGAGGTTCAGCTCAAGCGAGCGGTGGCGGTGGGTGCAGGTCTCCGCCCTGGCTTTGCCCAGTGCCCGTGTCCGCACGGCCGTGGGCAATCCCACGTGTCTCCCGTGGCATCACACGCTTCCCAGCGGTGAGCAGCTGCCTCGGCAGAGCCTCTGCCGTGGTCACCCCGGACTGCGACGGAGTTGAGCCCCGCAGCCCCAGTGCTCCCAGTCCCCCCCGCAGCCCCTTTCCAGCGGTGGAGCCCCGGAGCTGCCCAGTGACCCCGGTGAAGGTTTTGCAGGGCGGTGGGGTGGAAGGGAAGGGACCGGCCCCTGCTCGCTGCCTTAGCTCACGGGAACAGAATGTGTCCTGCTCCTGGAGCCCAAAATATCCCCTGGCACCAGCCGCGCCCGGCGCCAGCCCTGCTTCCATGCGTAACCCACACCGTGCCCAGCCCCGCCGGGGCTGCCAGCCCGCAGCCGGGCCACCGGGTCACCGCTGTGGGACCGACACCGTCATCAGGGCGCACGCAGGGTATTGCCGATTCAGGACGCCGAGCACTGCTTTTTCAGCTGGGTTTTACCCAGAAATACGGCCTTGCACCCTGCCAGCACCCAGCCTGTGCACCGAGGTGGGCATCTTTGGGTCCCGGGAGTGTCAGGAGCCATCCCGCCGGTGGCCGGGAGCCAGAGTCCCTCCACATGCCCCTCTAAAATCAGCTCGATCCTTGCAGGCACAGAGGGAAAGCTTCACAGGGTGTGGGGGGGGTGGATAAGCGCCCGGCCCTCTGCTCCTTTGCAGCAGGTAATAAGCTGCTTTGGATTTGAGTGACAGTTTGGCTGTCACCGGGAAGCTGACTTGCTGTCCTCGCTGGGGACAAACTGGGCTTATCCTGGGGGAACTGCGGGCTCTGGGCACCGTGGGCTGTCAATCCCAACTGGCTGCTGGAGCATTTTAGTCCTTGAAAAGCAAGCCAGGCAGCAGCGACGGCGTGGTGGCGCGCGGGGAGGGCTGGGACCGGAGGCAGCCGTAATTCATTATGTGTCCCCGAGCTGCTGTCACCTCCTTCGCCCCGGGCTCTGGGGTGCCATCCTGCACCCCCAGCTCCGCGCCAGCCGAGGGATGAAGCACCCCGATGGGTGCACCCCATCCCACGCCCGCGCAACAGAAGGGAACAAATCAGCTCCACGGGCACCGCCGCTGCTCAGCCCTCAGCCCTCCATTTCTTTGCCTGGCGTCAGATTTGCAGCCCGAGCGGCCGTTCCCAGCCCCGGCCCGGGATGGGGGGGGGGGAGGGGGGGAACGGGACCTTTCCACGGCCGGGCGGGACCGGCCCGGGGCTGGCGGGGCCGGGGCTGGCCGGTCCCCGCCGCTCCGCCCGCTCCGCCCGCTGCTCCCGGCTTTCCTGGGTCGGCAGCGCCACTCGCTGGGGGCCGGCAGCAGCGCTGCCAACAACCCCGTGGCAAACCCGCCCTGCAGTCCTGCCGCAAACCTGCCCCGCTGCAAACCTGCCCCGCCGCAAACCTTCCCCGCGTCCCTGCTGCAAACCTTCCCCGCGTCCCTGCTGCAAACCTGCCCCGCTGCAAACCAGCCCCATGGCAAACCCGCCCTGCAGTCCTGCCGCAAACCAGCCCCACTGCAAACCTGCCCCACTGCAAACCTCCCCGCTGCAAACCTGCCCTGCATTCCTATTGCAAACCTTCCCCGCTGCAAACCAGCCCCATCGTAAACCTGCCCTGCATCCTCGCTGCAAACCAGCCCCGCTGCAAACCTTCCCTACTGCAAACCTTCCCCGCTGCAAACCTGCCCTGCGTTCCTGTTGCAAACCTTCCCCACTGTAAACCACCCCATGGCAAACCTTCCCCACATCCCTGCTGGAAACCTGCCCTGCTGCAAACCTCCCGCTGCAAACCAGCCCCATCGTAAACCTGCCCTGCATCCTCGCTGCAAACCAGCCCCACTGCAAACCTGCCCCACTGCAAACCTTCCCCGCTGCAAACCTGCCCTGCATTCCTATTGCAAACCTTCCCCACTGTAAACCACCCCATTGCAAACCTTCCCCACATCCCTGCTGCAAGCCCTGCTGCAAACCTTCCCCGCAGCCCCACTGCTGGCCCCACTGTCAACCCTCCCCGTGTCCCTGCTGCCAGCCCCACTGCCAACCCTGCCCGCCTTGCTGCCAGCTCTGCTGGGAGAGGCCCCCCTCATCCCATTTTCTTGCTGAATGGCTGGTTCACAGGATGGCAGGGGACGAGGGCCCACCCCAGAAAATAGAAAATGCGAGTTGCATCCTTCCCTCTCCCACGCGGGATTTGGAGCATCCCCGTCCCTCCTGAGAGCTCAGCAAGAGCTGGCTGCTCACCCTCGGTGTGGCGGGTCTCAGACCCTGTCCCCAGCACTCCCCCTGTGCCGCAGTCGTTGCACAAAGCAGGGAGCAGAGCCAGGACTGCGGCCGGGACACGAGCCTGCCCCTGCCCCTGCCTCTGCCCCTGCCCCTGCCCCTGCCCCTGCCCGGCGGCTTCTCTGAGCACCGGGGCAGCGGCTCTGCCCGCAGCCTGCCTGGATGGCAGCGGAGGGAAATGCCCCGTCTTCTTCTCTTCCCACCTGACGGAGAGGTCGGGGTACTCCCTGGGGACATGGGGAAAGCATGTCCTCCAAGGGCTGGAAGCGGAACGCATGAAATGGATGCTCTTATCTAAAAACACCTGGAAGGGGAGGGGGGGGCTGGAAAGCAAAGGTGTTGGGCAGTGCAGAGCCCCAGCTGGGCTTCACTGCTCCCCCTCCGAGCAAGCTCTGCAGCACACAGCGCTTTACAGCAGCAAAGCCTTTTCCTCTCATTATTTTCCTGACACCTCAAAGACGTCCCTCTAACCGCCGGGGGCTTTGGGGAGGAGGGTTTGACATCCCGAGCCGGGGTTTTTAGCAGCTCCTGCGGGCTGGAGGTGGGCTGTCACAGCAACCTGTGCCTTGCTGGAGCCAGGACACAGCCCTTCAGCTCAGATTTTGCTCCTGCGAGGATGCTGCTCAGCACCCAGGAGCTGTCGCGGGGGTTTGTGCCGCGTTCCCCTGACCCCCTCGCAGGATAACGCCTCTGCTGTCTAATCACCCACCGGGTGGGCTCCGAGCACGAGTCATAAAATATGGATGGTCTTGAGCTGCTAATGCCAGCCAGCCCCTGGCGTGACCGAGGAAGGGGAGGGGAGTCGGTGGCTCCGAGCACAGCACCCGGGGGTGGGCTCATCGCCCCCCCCCCCCGGCACCTTTGCAGCGGCGGGTGGCTCACCCGCGAGCTGCACGGGGACGAGGACACAAGGGTTTTCCCCGTGTGACAGACCAGTTTGGCATCGTTGCCATCCGCGTGTGCACGGGACGCTGCTCGTGCTGGTGCTGGGAAGGGTGCACGGTCCGGCAGCGGCTTCTCTGGCTGATAAAAATCGCTGTTCCTGGGTGAGACGTTGTAAGCGCTGGCTTTGCCTTGCTAGCTCTCCAAGATGGTTTCTCCAGGGTTTAGAGGTCCTGGAGCAGGAGCTGTCGGAGGAGGAAGGACAGGCGCAGGGGAGCTGATGGATGTCCCTGGCCGTTCCTGCTGGGAAGGAGGGCGAGCTGGCGAGCATCTCACCTCAGTCCCGGCTCGGCTGAAATCAGTAGGACTCCACCGTGAGCTGCTTTATCATCCCACGTGTTTAATAAGGGTGGTTTACGGCTTGACCCTCACTCTGGGGTTCCATCCCAGGCAAGGCTGCCCTTGAGTTTTGCTCCCCTGGGGCGAGCCGGGCGGTCGTGGGCACCCAGCTGGCCCCGCTCGCCCTCGCCCCGTGCCGCGAAGCCGGGCTGGTACAGATGCACGACAGCCATTTCCAGCCACACTGGTGGCTTCTCGCTCCGTGGCTGAAACGGGAACCCCAACCGTGACTGAAGGATGAGTCACATTTCCCAGAGCTGGCTACAGAAGAAGGGAATTAAATACATATATTCACGCTGAAAAAGGGAAGAGCGAGCTCTGGATCGCTTGGTGTGTTTCCAGAGGGGCTTAGCCAAAGCCGTGACACCGAAAGCCTGGGGTTTGTCATGGAGGAAGGTGATCTGTGTATCATGAGGGGATGGCGGGAGCTGGGGTGGGGTGGTGACCCCCCTCCCGGATGATGCAGCCCGATGGGGAGAAGCCGCTGAGCATCAGCAACGCACCCACGTGCACCGTGGGAAACCAGAGCTGTGCCGGGAGCTGCGGGAGAGCGGCCGGGAGTGATTTTGGCCGCGGCTCCCGACCTCGCTTGCTTTCTCCCGGCATCCCGGTGGCACATGGTGCCGGCACGCTGCCTGCCCAGCTCCTCCGGCTCTGCTGGCAGCGCCGGGATGCTCCTTGGCTCGCTCGCTCGGGAGAGCTCACCCAAATCGGGGGGCAGGAGGATGCAGCCCTGGGGTCTCCTTGTCAGCACCCCGCAGCTGCCGGGAGCACTGGTAAGACTTGAAAACAGTATCAGCGTCACCGGGAGAGTAACGGCTGCGGTTTCCCAGCTCGGGAGACAGCCCCAGTGCAGCTTTCGCTGCAGAAATCCCTCACAGAGCCTTGAACATCCCAGGATTTATTTGCCGGAGAGCTGGAGGCCACCAATTAATGAGGCTGGGATGGAAATGTTGCACAGAGGAGCCCGAAGGTGGGGGAGAGGGCGCCCGGGGAAGGCAGGGGGTGTCATAGGAGATCAAGAATCCCTCAAACAAACCTGCCCTGTCCATGTAAGCGACCTCCGCTCCCGCCCTGGCTGAGCTCCGCAGCGCAATCGATCGGGCAGGCAGCTGCCTCCCGCCCGCAGCCCTGCCGGCACCATGTTGCGTGTGCGTGTGGTCGTGCCAGCAGCTCCCTCCCAGGGACGCCGGGGTTTTGGGGGCGAGCTTTCCCTCGCCGGGGTGCTAAGGGCTGAATCCGCCTCCCAGGTGACCCAGGGAACATCATCTCAGGCTTCTGCGGGCAAACCCCATCCCTCTGGTGGGCATGGGAAGGTGAATTCGGTGCCGGCTGAGGCAGAGATGCTGCGGGGACAGGAAATTTCGGGTGGTTTTGCGATGATTTGGGGTTTGCAGCACGGTGCTGGGAGGTGCTCGCTGGCCGGGTGCTGCCGCAGACCCACGGGGCGAGGGGTGCCCACCCCAGGAGGGGTCTTAATGCCAGCGGGAGCAAATGGGCTTTGACATGTGCCCTCCCTTCAAGCTCAGAAAACACAGCAGCGAATAAAAACAACCCGTGTTTTATTATTTGAAGGCGATGCTTTGCCTTAAGGGGGATCTGACACACAAGCCTTGCCTCCGGATGGACGTTGGGGTCCACTGACAGGGGGAAGCTGAGCGAGACCAGCCCCATCGGGACTCCCCGGAGAGGATTTAGGGCCGAGGTTTGGCACGGGAGGGCTCAGGGACACAGGGCGGACGCCGGCGTGGGGAGATGCTGCGCCGAGAGGGAGCGGCGCGGCCAGACAAACAACGTGGCCAGACAAACAACCGCCCGCTGGGAATCGGACGGCGGCAAATGAGCACATGGCCGGGCTCCCCGGGCACCGGGGTCTCGCTCACGCCGCAGCGCAGCCGGTTGTTAGAAAGTTGGTGTTAAGCTGTTGGTGAGGATGAGGGTTTTTTTGTTTGTTTGTTTGTTTTTCTGGTATAGCAAGTGTTTGTTTCTGTAATTCAATGTATTACAGTGATTGAAAACTTTAATATAAAAATTAATCCAAGGAAAACAGGGGTTTGTTCACGTCTGAGCTTTCACTGGAGAGAATGGAAATTGAAAAAATATATATATATTAAAAAAAAATATATATTCTCTTGTTTTGCTCAAGGATGTTAAATACTCCCTCCCTCCGGCGGGTCAGATCTGAAGCCCCATGCGTGCCCCAGGAGCATTTGAATCCCGATTTTCTGTCCCTGGGCCAGCCGGTGGCCCCATAAACCCCCTCGCCCCGTGATTTAGGGCAGTCGCCCAACGGGAAAGGGAAGGGGCAGCGGGGTTCGATGCCTCGTGAACGTACTGATGGCTCTGCCCCCTCCTCCCCGCGCCCCGGCTGGGTCCTGCTGCCCAAGAGCCCGTTTGGGGGACGAGGCTGCGTCCCCCTGTTTCCCCAGGGGCTCCCATACAAGCTAACTTGAACAACGAGAGAGTAAAATCTGCACCCCAGTAATCAGACAGACTCGCGTGGAGGTTGGTGACGGTGTAAACAGTGTCACGTCCCTTCGGAGCCGTGCTACAGCCCCGCTGGGGTCGGGGTGCGGGGAGGGGGCCTGCCCCAACGCCCAGCCCAGGTGGGAGATGCCTTTTGTAGGGTTTTCTCTCGCCCGTCATCCCCAGCTCACCCCACACCTCACCCACCCCCCTCTCCCCGCTGCCCCCCCAATACCCCACCCCACAGCACCCCATTGACACACCGGCCCCAGCTTCCCCCGGCCCCGAATGCCTCCATGTGATGCCCTAATTGATGCCAAGTCCCCACCCGGCAGTACCCCGCACCCCACCTGGCCCCCAATCCCCACCCCACAGCACCCTGCTCTCCGACTGACCCCCAAACCCCATGTCACCCCAAATCCCTCCACCTGCAGTGCTGCAGTAACTGGCCCAAGACCCCCAGCCCACAATACCCCAACGCCCCAGCTGACCCCAAATCCCCACCCCACAGCACCCCAACACCCTCTTGGCCCCCAGATCCCCCAACCCCAAGTCCCACAGCACCTGGTTACCGACCCCTAATCCTCCTAACCCCAAATCCTTCCTGTCCCCAAATGCCCCCCTCCGGGCACCCCAGCACCCCCTGACCACAAAGCCTCACCCCGTGCCCCCATCACCCCATCACCCCCCCCCCCAAACTTCCACAGTCCCCCTCACCCCCAACCCCAAAGCCTCACCTCAGCCCTCTCAGCACCCCATCACCCCCCACCCCAACCCCCCCAGCACCCCAGCACTCCCCACCCCAAACCCCCACGACCCCTGTCACCCTGTGACCCCCAAAGCCTCACTCCAATCCCCCCAGCACCCCAGTACCCCCACCCCAAATTCCCAAGGCCTCCCTCACCCCCAACCCCCCCCAGCACCCCCAACCCCAAACCCCCACGACCCCTGTCACCCTGTGACCCCCAAAGCCTCACTCCAATCCCCCCAGCACCCCCCACCCCAAATTCCCAAGGCCTCCCTCACCCCCAACCCCCCCAACACCACAGCACCCCCCACCCCAACCCCCCCCGGCCCCCCGACCCCCCCCCTTTCACGTCCCTCCCACTGCCCCGTTCCGCGGCGAGGGGGCGTGTCCTACCACCGGAGGCGTGGCCTGTCGCGAGGGGGCGTGGCCTCCCGCCGGGCGGACTACAACTCCCGGCATGCTCCGCGCGCCCCTTTCCCCCCGAGGCTTCCGGCGGGGCCGGCCCGGGAGCGGCGGAGGGAGCCGGCGGCCGCGGGCAGCAGGTGAGGGCGGGCGGCCCGGGGGAGCCCCGCCGGGGGTTGGCCAGGCCCGGCCCCTCTCCCCGGCGGCAGCGCTCCGGCTGGGGGGCGGTGGTGTGCGGGCGAGGGGGGGGGGGCGAGAGGGGCCTGCGTGGGGGTGTCGGGGGGTGTCGGGGGGGCCGGTGAGGGGTGAGCGTTGGGGTGTCAGTGAGGGGAAGCGGGAGGGGGGGGGGGGGGCGCGGGGACGAAGGGTCACTTCGGGCCGTGCTCCGTCCCCCTGACCCGGCGGGGACCCCCGGAGCTCCCCGGCGGCTGGAGGCTGGGGCTCTGCCCGCTGGGCCGGCTCTGCGGGCGGGCCGGGCCGGGTCGGGCCGGGCCGGGCCGGGTCGGGCCTCCCGCGGCCGGGGGCTTCCTCGGCGGGGCAGCCCGTCCGGGAGCCGGCTCGCAGTTCAAACTCATGCTGTAAACCCGCTTTAAAACGAAAGAAGCGGCAGCGCGCCGGCCGGAGCTTCGGTTTCCGTGCAGCGCTGTCCTCCGAAGGGCTTGGGCTGGGACTAAAAGTAAAAGCTGGATTTTTCACCTGCCTTGCCGTCCCGTTGCTTTCTGTGGGAGCGCTTTCACCTTTCTTTAAGTTCTTTTCCGAGGCAGCCCCTTTGGTATTTCTTTGTTTGATCTGTTCTGTCTTAATGTTGGCTGAAATTTGAACCGTCCCCGCTGTGCTTTCTCGTTTAATTGTTCTTTCCTTCTGTTTGCGTGCAGACGAATTATTGACCTCTCTGCCTTGCATTGGGTTGTGTTTGTCCAGGTGAAGGTAGGTGAGGGCTTGGTGCCCCTCTCTGGGGCTGAAGGTACTGGAAAAAAGTGCGTGAGGTGAGAAGGTGCTTTAATCGAGGCCGAAATGAAGTAAAAAGCTCCTCTTCTCAAACGTTAGGATGTTTAAATGTTGCTTCCACGAGCCTAGAAAGAGAAGTCCGGATGCTCGTGGTTGCTCCTCTAATGTGTAAAGAAACCTTGAATTCTACAGGAGTGAGTTTTAATCTTGAAGCTTGCCTTTGAAAAACATGAAGGTCAGCAAGTCCCGAGCAGAATCAGGTTTGCTCGCAAAGGAAGGGGAACGATGAAGTTTTCTGTGGTCCGCTCTTGGCGGGTTAAAGGCTCGGTTCGGCTGCATTAGCTTGATGTGCTGGTGTTGGAGAAGTTGCACGGGAGCGTAATTAAATTCCTCTGCCTGCTACGATTTCAGCATCAATGCCTGTTGCTCTTCAAACATACCATTTAAATTAATCCAGATTGCTTTTGAGAGTAGACAGGACCTAAAATTGTAACTTTACATAGTTTAAATTCCTTCTCAACTGAGAGTGCAAAAAAGGGGGAATAAAGCCAAAATGAGGCCACTTATGAGGGATCCTTGTTGGCACACAGTTAGGCCAATTAAAGTTAATACCTTGGATGGTGATGGCAACAAACCCCTTTTCCCATTCAGAGTAGGTTTAAACTTGTTGTTTCCAACAGTGCTGGAAATGACTGCGCTGGTCTGTCCTAAATGAGTGTGGTTTCAAGTGTGTCAGCTTGTACTTTCACAGGGCTGGCTTTGTTATCGGATAATATCTCAAAGGGTGTTTTTGTATGGAACGTTTCCTTTCTGGCCTACCAAGAAACGGCTGGATGAGCTGTATCTGAGGCACAGAGCATCCTCAAGTCCTGGAAGATGGGGAGGGGGAGTCCCGTTGGGAGTACGGGGCAGTGCAGAGAGGCTGCCACAAACAAGGGGAATGTGATTGCATCCTTGTTTTCATGCCGCTGGATCAGTAATCTGTGATTATACAGCCTTCTACTTCATTCAATCACTGGTTAATTTGATTTCCAGTTTAATTTGATGACAGTTTTGAGCGCCAAATCACTTGTATTTAAACAAATGGCTTCTATTTTGATCAAATTTCATTGTGTTTGGCATGTGTTGGGGCATTATATGTATTAAAAATCGCTGACGCTGCAGTTCCTGCAGGTCTATTAGTTGGTGATGAATATTCAGTTACGAGCTATACAAAACCTGTGTCTGGCAGGGAGTGGGAGAGGGGGGGCTTAAAGCAAAGCCCACGCAATGGTGGAAGTTGCGCTGATACTAGTTTTTTATCACTGGTCTAAGCGATGCCCTGCACGAAGCAAGTTGCAGATATCCTTGGGGTCATCTGGGTCACCTCAAAACACGTTCATTTTTCAGGCAAACCCAGAACTTTGGGCTACAGGGAGTGCAAGGAAGCTGGTACGGCTGCTGGGGGCAAAGATGTCGTCTTGTTCCTGCTTCCGTTAAAGGTGGGAGTGGAGTGCGTGTAGTGAAGAGATGCTCCATGTCATTCAGAATCGGTTCCCTAATTTTGTTAAGTTGGGATTTTCTGCATACAAGTGCCGTGTGGGCTTTTTGTGAGTGTGAGAATGCTTTTTTTTTTTTCTGGCGGGTTTGGAGCCCGTGGAAAACTAATGGATGTGCGACTGCGGCAGCGGCAGCGTTAGGCCTCGGCTTTGTGTCGAGGGGAAAAAAGCCCTTTTAGAGATCTATTTTTATCGTTTAATTAGTAGCTCTTGCTGACTTGTCAATGAGGTGATAACTATTTCCAGTTCTTTTCTGCGCGGTGGGGTCACGCATTAGTCAGGCAGTGAATGCACCAGCCAGCAGCCGTACCCTTGGCTGGCTCTGGCTGGGGGTTTTTAACTCCTTCCAAACTGTGCCCCCAAATCCAAGGGCAGATTCCAGGTGAGGAGTCAGCGTATAGATATATAAGGAATTTTGTCAGTTTTCAGCTGAGGGCCTCAAAGTGCTTTCCAAATGGTGACCGTCCTTAATTTTTCTCTGCCCCGGAGGACTTTCTGTATCTCGTAAGAAACTGAGGTGTGGAGGCTGGTGTGATTTGCTGATGGCTGGGTGACAGGCTTGGGATCATAGGTAAAAGCAGATTTCCTGATTGCGGCTCTTATCTGCTGGTTTTGAATGACTCGGGTCAATCTTTCAGGGTTGGAAGGTGGCCATGCAAAGCCTCTAGCAATGACTAATTACGCATTGGTATTTATGCTCCTTGCAAATGAGGAATCGCTGTTTTCCCGATTTTTCGAGATGACGAAGCCATTAACCTACAGATACTCTTTCTTGTGTTGCTGGTTCTATTGCGTGTGGTGTCGACTTGTTTTTGATTATCAGCTGTGCTGAGATACGGAGATGAGAGGCAGCTTTCGTCCCCAGCTACAGCCTGGTTGTCACACTGTTTGAATTTCTTTGTTTACTGATGACTGTATGCTCTTTCCACATTGCACTGGGGAAGGGATGGGGGAGGGAGGACTAATTATATCCAGAGAGAGGCTTTTAATGCTATTACTCAAAGGAACAGGCTTCATCTCGTAACTGAATGAATTGTGTGAAATAACACGAAGCACCGGTGGCAAAGATATGAAAATTGAGAGCAGTCCAAATGATTTCTCTCTGCTGAATCCTGGAAATAGATTTTTTCTTTTTTCTTTTCCCCCCCCTCAAGCCGTTGGCTAGCAGCAGCAATCGGAGGAGTGGGGAATGGGTAAACAGGTTGTTAACTTTATTCTTTTGTGTTTGTGCTTTTGGCATGCTGATTACAAAACACAGTTAAGAATTGCTTACCTACCAGCTGCACAGCTAAGTTCAGAAGTCGTGATGGGCAATGCATTATCATGAACTAATTAACCATGTCTGCTGAATGTCATGGGGCAAAATAAGGTGCATACTGATGAGGTCGGTTTGTGCAAGTCTGGCACTTCTCTAGCTCCTGCACTAAGCTCCTAGCCTACTCCAGCTGCGTGCCTTTTGAAACAGATTTGGTAAAGATCATTGGACTTTGGTAAAGTCTAACAGCACTTAAACTGGAGGGTTTGAACCTTTTCGCTTTGCCAGCTCCGGAAAGCTGCTGCTGAAAGTATGAACCTCTTTGCAGACAAGTGAGGTGCTGGCAGCCAGGTTTTCCTTTGGTTAACCAATGCACAAAAGTGACCCCCTTAATTAGAGCTGTGTTGCCATAGACTTAGTTGTCCAAAATCCATCAAGATTAATCCCCACCATTGATTTTAAACCGGTGGCAGCCCCTTACGGGCCTCCTTCATTGCCTTACACTTGTCTGTGGGAGGGGTGAATCTCTCTGAACGTGCCTACTTTTCTCCCCTAAAGACAGGTAGATTTTAAGGGTGCAAGCAAGAAGAATTTGGCCCGAGTCCTACTGAGAAGCCTTGATTTGTAAACTTGGATCAAAGTCTGAGAGGCACTGTCTTGTTTGGTGTCTGCACAGTGTTTAGCATGAGGGCGTGCTCAGGGCTCTCGATGTTATAAACACTGTGCTGCAGAGGGTGGCTTAGCCAAAAAAGAGGTTATTGGTAGACGTGGCCTTCAGGTAGGAGGTTAGGATCGCAAGCTGTGTCTCAGCGGGTTTGCAGAGGCTCTGCTCGTGGAGGTGAAGTTTCCAGAGGTGCTTATGGATGGGGGGAAAAAGCCAAAGGTCGTCGCCTTCAGAGAATTTGAGCTTTGAACAAAGCGTGTAACTGTCTAAGCCAATTTTAAGGGAACTTTGGCATTTGCTGTACTCGCATGCCTTTGTGAAGGTTGTGTTCTCTTGTCTAATTCTTGTCTCCTACTTAAAGTCAAGTCAGTAATGTTTATGTCACCGACTAAATTCGCTGGTATAGGTCTGGGGTAGTCGGCTGTTCAAGCAGTGCCTGCTGAAAGTGCGGTTTCTATCAATATTATTTCTGCCTTGGCAAGAGCTCCCCTGCGGATGCATAAAAGTGCTGGTGGTGGTATGTTATTGATTACTCTCATCTCCAGAGCTGTCTAAAAGATTTTGCAGGTCTGGTGTGCTGCCAAGATCTGCGGGAAGCGGGTTTGCAGGTACAGCCATTACCGGCAAGCCTTCGCGTCCTAGCGCTGAAGAGACTTCAGCGGGTTTACGCAGGGATGGAAGCAGGGTCAAGAGGGTTTGGACTGGTCTTTGCTGGCTGAACAGGCTGCCTCAGGTTCTCTGGGAATGCATTTTAAAGCTGCTCTGCTGCAATATTGACAGTGGAGATCTGGATGGACCCGCAGAATTTCAGTTACTGATCTGTGCTCCTGTAGGGAGTGACCTTGTGCTGCCTGGGTTATCTTTATCAGCTGGGACCTAGAAGGAGGAGGATAATAATTACTGAAATAAGTGATAGGCTGTCTGATTTGTGCTAGCAAGGTTGGTCTTTTATTGTTGGGGATATTAAGTCTAGTCTGTCTGTTGTGAACCAGGTGTAATTTACTGCTAGGTGGGAAACAGCAGAAGTAGGAAAAGGGCTGCTAAGTCCATTTGGGTTTTGTTCCCCTGTAAAGGGTGTTTGTATGATGCCAAAAGAGGGAACAAATAATTAGAAGCAAAGTCTTTTTCACTTACATTTTTTGATTAGTAGCAGGCGAGAAGTGGCATGTTCCCTGTAGGGTCACTGAAACTTCATTTACCTTGTGCTGAGAGTTAAATTAGTGCTTATAGGCTGCTCCTAACTTGATCTGTATCCTGTTCCTCCCGGCTGTGGATCAGGGCCAGAGGTGAGCAAGGTCATAGAAATTTTCATCTTGTACTTCCAAATCAATTTTTAACATCCAGTTCCACAATTATCGACAGAAAAAACGGAGATTGCAGGCATGTTTAAACACAATTTCTCTTGGCTCAGCTGTGCCTTTTTAGAGTAACATCAACCTTTGGGTGGAATTGTCAAATGAGTGCTGTCAGGCTCTCTTGGCTTGTGCTATTTTACAGCAGTTCGGAAATTAGCTATGGCTTTAGGCCATCTGGCTTTTCTGTTACCTGTTCAGAACAAAGTGAAGATAGTTAATAGAGGGCCAGCACTGGCAGAGCGGGGAAACTTGAGGAAAATTCATACCTGCTAACTCAACCTGACACCTAACATTACAGGAGGTGGTTTTTGCTGCTGTTACTGTTCTGTTTCACTTGTCTTAAATACTGGATTATTTTTTCTGACTAGGAAGATAAATAGGGTTTGCAGGGAGGGAAGGTCCTAGGCTGGAAAACTTGGCTCATGCACGGGCTGCTCAGTTGCTGTTGCTGATGTCTCGGTTCAGGCTGGCTCCTTCCATACCTCACCCAGCGAAGCTGTGTTATTTGGGAGCATTAAGAAAGTATCCAGCTTCCCTGGGGGGGTGTTGGTGGGCTTACGCAGAATGCATCTGGTGGAAAGAAATCAGGGAATTTTCAAGATTAATTTACTAAGCAGGCTTTCTGAGGTGTCTTGAACACGTTGCAGTGCGTGCAGTCTGGTCACCAGCATTAGGCACGCAGAAACCTGTGTGAACACATCAGGCTTGGAAAGTAGAATGAGGGAGCGCTGCGAGACTGCTGGATCTCCAAAATCAATTTGACGCTAGTGATTACATTAATCAGTACTATTTCTCATCCGCTTTTAGCTTCAAAATGAAGCCTTCTAAGTATTCTAATGACTGGGTTCTGTCTACCTATCAACTAGACTGAGTACAGGGAAAATAAGGATGCTTGGGTGGACGGGAGGCCTAATTTAGCTGTGTTGCTGCCGTGCTGTTTGATGTCAGGCAAGTCACTTGTTCCTGTACCTGTTTCATCCTCCTGTTTATCCTCTCTAAGATTACGTGTGCTTAGTGAGGGCATAGTCATACTGGTGTTCATAGCTAGAGGGACGTATTAACGCAACTCAGCCTTAAGGGCCATAATTAGCAGCCAGGTTATACTGGTCCGGGTCCCATCATACTACGTGTCGTACGGTGTGTGGATGGGGCCTTTAGTAAATAGAATATGAATAACGAGGAAGCGTTTGTCTGAGTAGCAGGTATGGGTTGGGTAGGTCCGGCAATGCAGATGGGTATTGCTGCTGTGCTCTGGCTGAATCAGCAGTGTTCAAGTAGTTGTTTCTTAATTTGCACCATGTCCTATATTTTGTGAACGTGTAATTTGAAGTTTTAGCTCTGCATTTTTTTTTTTTACTGGAATGTTTTTCCAGGTTTCACACTGGACTTTTCTGCCTGTGGATCTTGTTTTCTGTGTTAAGTTCCTTTGCAGGGGAGGATTTTTCAGAGCTTTCCTAGTGTAATAGGAACAAGTTTGCCTTGATTCTTCAGTAAATTACTGCTGCTTTTGGAAAGTGGTATTTATAAAGCTGCTGTGCTATATTTCAGGGTGGAAAGGGGGGGGGGAGAAACAAACAGAAATCTGTTTCTCCTTTAATATGAAATTGTATAGGTGATGCTCTTGCACGGAGAGAGCAGCAGTCCTTGCATAAACACTGGCTATATTAACATTTCTAACTAGTAAGTTTATGGATAATCTCTTCTTTTAGAGGATTTATTCTGATTTGAAAGCATTAGTCTCTGGGAAAATGAAACCTCTTTTAAATCCACTTTGTTGAGACTCGAGACTGGGGAACTGCTGGTAAGCCCTGCCATCTTTCTCCAGCTTTTCTGCGGGCCTGATTGAAAATGCAGTGGAGAGAGACACAGCTGGTCCAGAGGCATCTGGGGGTTGGTTTTAGGTGCTTTATCCAGTTGTGTCAAAACGGATTTGGAAACTGTTCGCTCTGTTCCTGTAATGAGTACGTGCAGCTTTGAGCGCTGCCAAAAAAAAAAAAAGCCCCGAAACCAAACAACCCAAGAGGTGAGAAAGATTAAATGTTTATGGGAACTGTGAAGAGTCTTAAAGCTGCTCGTCTGCACGATGCTGTGGTTTTGGGATGCTGGGGGAAGGCTGTCTTCGGTGACCGAAATGTCAGTCTGCCTGCTAGTGCTGGGCACTTTCACAATTGCCGAGGCGTACCTTCATTTCGGGTAGCTGATTCATGGCCCTGTATATTTAATCATAGTTTCTACAGCAGTTAAATCTAACGAGAGGGTGGAGTTCGCTTTCAGTTCATTGTGGGTTTTTCGCGAATATTATGGCTGATTCATTAATGTGTTCTGCCGATCGGAGTCGTTTTTATAGGGGACTAATGTTGAAGGATATTCTGCGTTTGTGGTGTGTGTAATGAGCACTGAAACAACTCTAGCTTTTTTTAATAGCTGGCATGAGCATTTCTTCAGGTTTGTTTGTACCATGCTGTCTGGCTGCACTGCTAAGTAAACGCAAAGAGTAGGATTCCATATGTTGGTGCGAGATGTTTGGCTTACTACCTTTTGATTATCAGTTAAGATAGTAGAACTACCTGATCGTATATACGGGCGGATGACAGTGAGTCCTGTGCTCTCCACAAATCGTTCCCTCGGGGTTTGACATTATCTGTTGGCTCATAAGTTATTGGGACACTCTTTACAACTGCAGTTTAGCCCTGTTTTACTGAAAGCTCAAATTCTTAGGTATTTCCAAGGTGACTTTGCTGCAGGAAGCTATTCAAGCCTTCATTCTTAATGCCAGTAGCAAGGGTTTTGATTTGCATAATCAAGATAATGCGGTGGATAGTGTTTCTTTGTGTATTTAAAGCTACATGTCGTCTTGCCCTATGAAAATACGGTGCATTCTTGAACTTAGAGCACAACATTGATCCTGGAGAAATGCATTAGCTGAATGGGTCCTCAGTGGGCAGCACTTCTGGGATGGCTGACCATGCTGCTAATGAGTTGGGCTTCAACAAAGCCTCGTCTGAAGTTGATGTTAGTGGCCGCTCTTGGGAAAGCGTGATGGCTTGTGCTGTTGTTTGCCTGCATCGATCGTCCACTCTGTTCATCCTTGCACCCCTTTTGAGCATGAACGCTTTAAAAGCAACTAAAGCTTTCTCGTCCAAAATTCTGGTTCTGGTATGACATGAGGCTTGCCACTGACAACGAGGGCAGTTGAAATAGGAGTCTGTTGGGAATGGATTTGTACCTGCATTAAACAGAAGGAGAATGTGTCCATTGCCAACAGTCTGTCAGGGAGATGCTGGTTAAAAATCATTGCGTTTAACTTACTGTGTGCTGGGTTCACCAGCAGCAGACTGACTTTTGCCTGTGTTCCCAAGATGAATCATGTTTGGGGTTAAGCTGCTGTTCACAAATGGCCAGTAAAGCAGTTGGGAATGTGGTGCACGAGGAGCTGGGGTGGCGCATGTCAGCATGCGGCTCGGCTCCATCAGTGATGTTAGTGTCTCACCCTCCGTGGTGATTAGCTCCTGTATTATTGTAGGTGTCCCTTCCATGCCTGTCCCTTGTAGTCGGAGATCAGAGAAGCTTTCCCTGTTACACAGAGACTTTGCAGGTGAAGTGGAGGCCCTGGATTATTTGCCTTTTCTGTTACAGCACTGAAGGCAGAAACAGTTTGGTCCTTGCTTTCTGACTGTAGTAGTTGGGACATGAAATCTTCTAAACCTGCATTTGTGGAGCTTTCTCGCAGTTGCAGGCTTGAGTCTTAAATTCAGTGTCCCCACAGGCTCTGTCTTCAAAAAGAATTACGTGCTAGAAAGCTGTATTTTTGATGGCTGATACTAACCGAGCTGAGCTGCCTTGCAATTGCTGTTTGACTGTGTTTGAAGTAGCCATTGTGGGGTGAAGTGTTTGCTGTCTTTTAGCAGAGTGATTGTCAAATAGTTTCATTCAGTGCACTCGGCTTTTTAACAGATGGGATAGATTTTTGTGAGCCTGGGCAACCACAGCAATTGTTTTGCAAGGTGAGACATTTCTGTTTTGACGGGCAGGAGAAATAATAATGTTGTGTGATTCATAAGAGTGATGAGTCTTTGGTTTTGGATCGGTGAACCTTTTTTTTTTTAAAGGATATTAGCATTTGTCTTCAAAGAAATCTAGTTGAAAGCTAAAAGCTAACAGAAACAGTTCCTGAGCCGTGCTGATAGGATGTGTCCTGTGGATAGAGCTCTCGGTATGCTTGAGGGGGCTGGAAGAATTGGTGCTTAGGCAATGTGAGCCACGCAGCACCGCGCTCACAAATTCTTCCCCTTGTGCTCAGGGTGCGGAGAGGGACGGTGGCACTGAGGGCAGTGCTGCGTGGGTGAATGAGGGCTCTGCCTGGATGCGGGTCGCTGCTGTGCTGGCCGCAGCTTCTGGAGGGGCCTGGGAGCTATGGCGTAGCAGATCTGCTTCAGGTCTGCTGGGGAAATGATTAACCGTGCCGGGAATCCAGCCCTGTCAATAGCCAGTGTTTCAAATGGAAGCGTACTGCAGATGGCCAGGTTTGCTAAACGGCACACAGAGACCGCAAGCAGGGGAGAAGGGAAGGAGATTTCAGTCTCTGGTGCTTGCTGTATTTGGTGTGCATTGCAAAGCAGTACAGGATTGGTCTCTCGCACTGATTTTGTGCCTTGGCAAAGGCAGCAGAAAGTATCTGTTTGAATAATCGGGCAGACTCTGGTGGCCAGGCACTCCGTTTGCATAATGCAGCCCTGTTCCTGCTGAGAATCCAGGTCTAGCCTAAATACCTGCAGACTCGCGGGATTATGATGTTGGGGGCAGGTCCTGCAGGAGTGAGCACGGCAGAAGATCGGCTCCCATTTCAGCATTTTATTGCCTGCTCTCAGGGCTATCGCTTCCTTTGCAAAGGGGTTATTTCCTTCCTGTAACATGGTATTGAATGGGAGGAGTGTGTGCAAGAAAGTGAAAATCTGTAGTCGTCTGTGGTGATGACTGAGCCATTGCATTTTAAATTTAGTCACATTTACTGTTGCTATCTGGGGACATCTGGGGCAGGTAATGTGTCAGCTGGATTGCAGGACCTGATCTGCCAGTTGAGAGAGAGAGTCCCCAGAAGTGAGAGAGAGCGCATGTGGGTTTTAGCGGATTGCCAGTTTAATTGGCCTACATGTGAGTTTGAGCTGTTTTTGTGGCTGGAGGATTGCTGATTTCTGTTGTGATCCCTTAACAAAACAGTTCTTGTGGAGGCAGGCTCTGCCATTAGGCTTTGTGTCTCAGGCCACCGCAGTACAAAGGCTTTGCTGGAAGTGGAGCGGGCTTTCTGTGCCCTGCGTGCCTCTTGTGTCCATCTGTGCTGTCTGAGGGAGAGCTGGAATTTGGAAATGCTTTTAATTGTGCAGGGGAGCAGGTGGCTTTCCATTGCATGGGTTTACAATGAATTGTTTATTCCGGTGTAGACTGGGGTAGGGTTTTGTTGCTGTCTATTGTTCCAAGAAAATGGGAGAAATGAGGGGCAGAAAGGGTAGAACTGGTTGAACTGGAATTCCCGGGTCATGCCTGGCTTTGGGTTATGAAGTGCAAGGTCCTGCTCATTTCAAAACCTGGGGCTGGCAAATCCTGGCGCATTGGGATCTGTTGGCATTTCGGGTTTTTGCTCCTAAGTGTATTGGAGGAGTTTAATAATAGTTTTGTAGCAGAGATCTCAAATAATCTTATAAATATGAGTAAACAAGTCCTGTTTTGCCACAGTATTAGATACTCTGAGAGTATCTAGCATAGATACTCGTGGCCTGGTGATCTAACTGGCTCAAACAGCATGGAAAGATAAGGATGGCACCTTTCCTTTGGTGTTTGCTGTGGAAAAAAGGAATAGAGGAGTGGGCAGGATCTGATGATTCATGTCAGATCTTTCAAGCCTGTTTGTGGTGCTGGGAAGCTTGACTTGATGCCTTCCTAACCCAGTCTTACCCCTTCTCTGTGACAGCAGACTGTGCTCTCCAGTGTGAGACCCCTGTTTTGGGTTGCAGCTGTGTAAACACCTAAAACTGCTGTAGCTGCTGAAGAAGAGGTCCTGTGTGTTCACTCCCTTCCCTTATACTGAAACAACTGTTTCTGGGCCATGTGACAAACAAATTGAGGAACTGAATGGGATTAAAACCAGCTGTTTCTGCACCAGGCTGGTTTTGACTGGGGTCAGCTGCTCGGTGAGATTCCCGATGCCAGCAGAGAGGAGGGCAGGCAGAGCTGCTCTGTGAGCTGCCAAGCGCCTGCGAAACTACGGCTTTCGTTGCCTTCTGCATGGAGCTATTTTGGGGTTCAAGTGCAGTTGCTCTGGTCTGTGTTTGGTGGTTGTGCCTGCATGCCCTCACCTGGTGCTTGCCACTGAATTGCTCCCTTGAGGAAGCTTTCAGGTTTAGTTGTTTCTCCGGTTTCGTTTTCAGTTCAAACTAACCCGAAAAAGCTGTGACGCTGCAGGCGTGGAAGAGCTATGCTGAACTCTACAGGGTTAGGATGGTTTGTTCCTTGGGGGGGCTTTTCCTCAGGCCTGTTAATTTTTGTGGGAAGCCTGTTCTTTCCTTTGGCTCACACAGATGAATGCTTTCTCCTGACAGAAAGCTTATTTTATCCCAAATGCACTACCGTGTTACATTTTTGCAAGACATCAGGGAAATTGGGGTGCTTTGGTTCTTTTTGTGGTGCGCTCTCTTTGCTGCAAATACAGGTATGTGACATAGAGACCTCACTAGTTTGCTATGGTAAAAGCTACTCAAAGCTTGACTCTGCAGCAAGATGGTTAATACCCAGACCTAACCCAAGACTGAAGGGAAGTCTCAGTGATGGGGAGAGCAGCTGAAGAAACCAGTCACTTCATTCCCTTTGGCTGCTGAAACCGGGATGGAGCTGGGGAGGTGTTACGGTTGAGTGGTCTGAGCTAGTCCCTGCTGCAGAGCAGTTGTAGCTCGGTTCGTGGGCTGCCTTTCCCTGGAGCTCCCTGACCCATCTGGAGGCACAGGGAGAGGCTGCAGAGAAGGTGCAGTTACAGGTTCTAGCAAATAAATTTACAGTGAAGCAAATTGCTGATAGTTGGCAGAGCTCCTGCAGCTTTCTGCGTGCGCATTCCTCGCTCTTGGGCTGTGAGAGTGCAAACCTGTTAGCTTAAGTCCCAGTGAAAGCTGCTGCCGGTTTCTGTTCGATTGGGTGTGGGCGTTTTACAGCTCACTGTATTCTGGGTTAGCTGTTTATTGCTGTTATGCAGCTGTTGTGTATCTAAACACTGTTTTTTGTGGACACCTCCTTGTGAATTGAAGTGTTCCTCAGATGAAGTCATTTAGGAAATCTCCATTTATAGGCAAACCCCAAAGCTGGCTGACAAATACCCTGCCTGGCCTTCAAATGAATTGCATCATCTGTCCAACTTTGACTTATGTCAGAGGGGAGAGGATACCTATCAATTCTGAAGATTGCTGTCAGCGTCATTACTTTACAGAGTGAAGCTGGGTCAGATTGGATCAAGCTTCAGCTCCTTTTTACATCAAAATAGCTACTCCGCAATACCCTTTTTATTGCGGAACAGAGTTTCCCTTTAATAAACCTGTCCCTGTAGGTCAGTGTAATCTGCACAAACGCTTCCTTTGGCCATCTTACTACGAGGTGTCCCTTTAGAACAGCTCGGCTTGACGTTTGGAAGTGAGAAGTGGCGGTGTGCTGGGCGTTCACATGCCGCGATGCGATCCCTACGCGCAGGGACCGAGCTCCTTATTTCGCGCGGCAGAGGCATGCAGCAAGCCTGTTGAACGTGTGCCCTTGCGGGTGCGCTGAGTCGCAGCGTATGTGCTGGGGATGGATGACTGTCAGCAGTGGCAAAGTGGTGGGTTTTGCTCCTTAGAAGGGCATGTTGTGCTGGGGTAGGGATGGAGAGGGCGTTCCACTGCGTGGCTTTCTGTGGACGCATCTAACCGGGTTAAGCGTTGAACGTGAGTGGGTATGTGTTGTGCAGTCTCTCTGTGGCTAACGACACCTCCTTGGAAGCATGGGCCATGCTGAAAAATCTTTCTTCTCCTTAAAATGGAATATTTCACCACCTACTACCTTCTGTAAGAACTGAACCAAGGTGTGTTTCGCTTTCGTTTAAAATGAGTAAGTTTTCCAGCTGTAGGTAAGGATACAATCCTAACGTGAGTTCAGCACATTTTTACATTTCCAGAAATGCTGTCAGCTTATACTTGTGGCTGCCTGATATGCATGCAGATTTCTAACTCCTGGGGCTTTCTCAGGGCTACCTTTGAAGTCTTAAAAGCGTAGCAAAGCACTTTTTGTTTATTTCTAGTTTATACGGCTCAGTATGGATTTAGGTCCTGCTAGTGTTAACATTTTTTCTTAATACGCCTTTTCCATATTAAGTTTTGTTAAGTGATCACATTCTCCTTCAGTTGCATTCCTTTTCCTCTGTTTTGTTGCTCTGATATAGTTAAGTCCATTCCCAGAAACCTTCTCGTTTAAAATTTGCTGGGAGTGCTAGCATAGGTGGAGGGAATGGGGGGTACTTCTGTACCATTCCTCATGCTGGCACCTATCAAAAGGTCTTGTTTGCAAAGCAAACGATCAGTTTCTGGCTTGTTGATAGCTGTGCTTGGGAGTGTGTGTGTGTGTGTGGGGGGGCATGGAGTGTGTTAACGAACCTGCTCTGATGTCCAAGGACACAGCAGTTGAACAGAACAGAAAGGCTGAATCTGGTGTACAAGAGAGGTCAGCAGAAAGTCATAGCTTACAGTTCAAGCTGCTCATTTTTTGAAGGATTTCTTCCTTATTGGATTTTAATTCTCTTTTGAAGCTCCTAACAGGCTCTTTCTCATATTGGAATTCTGTTATATCACCTTGCGAGGTATATATAATTCTCGCTTAGCTCTTAGATGGATTTATTCAAGGTGATCCAGAGTCAAGTGATCTGACAGACCGCCCAGGTGTGCTGGTTCCCGAGGCAGGGCTGTGAGCTGCTCCCGTCCGAGGCATGTCTTACGTGTGGTGGGGGATCCTCTGCTTGTGAACCGGGAGCTCACTGTGCCAGGTATGCAGACCAGAGAGCCAGCTCCAGTGAGCTGACAGTTAATACACCCCATCTGAAGGCATTTCCTCAGCTAGCAGCTTCTGTGCCTTGGAAATGTGTTTGAGATGTGGTGCTTTCTCCTTCCACGTCCTATCTGTTCACTGAGCTGTTCGTTGCTGTTGAAATTGATTTCCTCTTGTTTAATTTTGCACAGTTGGTAGAAGAGCAGTTTTCAGTGGGTTGACTTTTCTTGGACCAGATCAACTTGCCCACCTGCAGGGCATGATGTGAGATTTGCTTGTTCAGTTGGGTGTTTTTCTAGCCATTGTTACGGTGGAAGGTCCTTCTGTGGCTGAAAAGAAGCGGTGACAGTTTGTTGAGCTCTTAATGCAGCTAAATGTGTTGGCTGGAAATTGTCATCTCTAAATTGAGAGTTAGCAGAGTGGCAATGAGAGAATGAGAGCAGGCTGAAAGAAACATTCCTGTTCATGGTGGAGTTTCAGGAGATCACCACCGCCTTTAAGGTCATCCTCCCTGAGGTTTAGGGGGAGTGTATCAGTCCAAAACCTCCAGCAGGTCTGAAAGATGAATGACCATGTGTGAATTAGCAATGATATTGATCCCTATCCGGAAGCGTTTGGAAGAGCTTTAGAAAAAGCACAACTTTCCCCTGAGATTAGAATCAACTTGGGGCATGTTAGGTCAGATTGCTGTAGTAAGCACGACCCTCATGCAAAGAGTGTTGCTGCTTCATACACTTCGTGCACAGCAATGAGAACTACAAATGATTTTTTTTTTTAAAGGAAATGTTCTCATTCAGAAACTTTATGGGCTTATTTTCACGGTGGGATGCCTCGCTGCCTGTACTTGGGTTATAAAGAGTTTGCCAGATCGGTAGTGGGAATTAATTTCTCTGTTTTCCTAGTTATGGCTGGGGCACCTTTTTATTAAAGCTGGAGCTTTGGAACACAAGAAGAATCAATTGCCTGGGGAGGGTTTCTTTAAGGAAATTCGATATCTTAATCAGAAGTAATTAGAAATTACTGTAGTGAGACTGTGAAGGAAAAAATAAGGCTACAACTGAATTACAAACTCTACCAGAACTGCTCACTGTTTGGCAAAATCTGAATCAAACCATGAAATTTAAGGCTCTTGTAGACGCAGTGATGTGATTCCAGAGTGTCCATTCAGAAAGAGATTTAATTTTAAATAGCTGAGCTGTGTTCAGTTAACGAGTGTTGACTCTACGCTATACTTTAAGTTGATAAAGACACCTACGCAGTACAGGTTTCCTGTATCTCGCGTTTTTTCAAGCGGGAACATTGCCTTGCCTTTCAGTATGGAATTTGATTAGAGGTGCCCATTTTATGTACTCGAATGTGCACCGGTGAAAGCGTGGGGTTTAATCAGATTGCGCATACCCTGCGGTCTGTTTATCCCAGGAAGCAGTCAGGCATGCGGCAGGGAACGAACGTGCGAGGTGCCTTGGGAAAGGCCCATATGGCAGGACTGCAAATCCAGCTACTGCCTCGACTGCTGCTGGCTCTTTCAGAGTTCAGGTGAGCTCTCTGACAAATTTGTTTTAGTGCTTTGGTAATGGCTAAACTCATTCCTGTTGCTTCTTAAAAAGAGGCAAAAAGAAACGCTTCGCGAGCTGGCTTTGCGGTGGCTGAGTCGAAGAGTGGCCTCATTTCGGTGAGGAAATGGTGGTTGTAAATGAAATTGTCTATCGAGTCATAATTACGGGGGCATTACCACAGCATTGCAATGTGTACTCGGCTACTTTGTTTTCACTGAAAGTTTGACGAAAATGGAAACCACAAAACTAAGGCAAAGGGGGTTTGAGTTTTACCCCAGAAGCCAGAGGTAAATAAGTAATCCTATTATTACGCGCCTTTTGGGTGTGTGTTACAGTGCAATGCAGACGCAGATTATATATAGCCCAGATGATATGTGCAACCCGCAGTCCTCAACTGCATGCCTTAATGGTAGGTCAAGGATGGAGGTTTTTGTTGCTGGTACATCCAAACAAGCCCGCTCTTACGCTTCACGGCAGACAACTATGAGCAGAGGGCTGAGTTCATGTTTTCAGTAGCGTTTGTCAGGTTAAAATGGATTTTGTTCATTAGATGCAGTTTTCCTTGGGAGGTCCCGTTGGGTTGTAAAAGCAGCTTTTGCTACTTCAGAAGCTGTAGGCTTCCTCGGAAACAGTAAAGCCTTTTCGCTGAATCAGTGTTGTGTGCAGTGCTGAGACCTAATGAATGTGATGATTATCTCTGATCAGTCTTTTGTGGCAGAGGTGCGAGATTCTTCGTTGGTCTTTGTACAGATTCAAAAAGGCTGGAAAATAATTGTTAAAATTGGGGGAAAAACTGTGACTTCATATGTGCAGTTGAGGGCAAGTTGGCAGGCGCATTTATTTCTGTCATGAAGTGGCTTATCGTGAGTCTGCTGGCTTTGCTTTACAGTATTGGATCCGAGCTTCAGACAAGCTGTCCCGTGCTTTCGGGCTGCTGCAGTTTCTTCACCCTGGAGTCAGTAATCCTCTCATTTCTAATTGTCTCCACGGTTCTGTACGGATAGAGTTGGTTAGAGGTTTTTCGAGTAAATTGAAATTCCCTGCGAGGTGTGGTACAAGAAGAAACTGTTGTATGAGCAGGTATGTACTGATCACAAAGGAATTTTAATTTCTGACAAGCCCTACTGTACTGAAGTCGGTTGTGCAGAAAGACACGATGGAAACATGCCAGTTCCAGAGCTGAAACAAGTGTGGTGCCGCTGGGGCTGGGATTTCACAAGAGCTGCAAGCTGACCTTTAGTTGCTTTTGGAGGGGAGACCTTCTGCAGCCCCCATGTCTACCGCGTTTTCTCCCTTAAAAAAAGCTGGGGTTAGTGTTTTTGTGACAATGCAACAAGCTGGAAAAGACCTGGATGAAAATTAATCCTTTTATTGGTGGCCTGCATTTAGGGTGGTTTAAGGCAGTCAGGCTGACTTCTTAGATGCTCAAAGTTTAATATGTTGTGTGTTGGTTTATGGCCTTTAGGGAAAAAAAGGCATCTCAAGACTTTCTGTTCTTAATATTCACAGGTCTGAGGAATAGGGACCGCAGTCCTGAATGCTTTCTCTTTACGCTAGTATAACCCGCTCTGAAAGGTGAATTGGACTCTAGGCATTTCCCATCTCCCGTGTGCTTCCTATTACTGCACTAATTCATTTATACAGACCTTGCTCTGGTGCAGAGACTGGGCTGTGGTCTAGGTTTGCAGAGGCTCAGCTGGTATTTTTGTAGCTAGCTGGGGATGCTCTGGTGCTATGGTGGCTGGAGCAGCAATAATGCTATTCCTAATATGGGACTTACGTAGTCAAGAATTCAGTTTGTCATCTCGTGCTTTTTGGAAAGAGGGAGAAATAGAAAGTACAGCTTAGATTTTGGGCAAATGAGCTCTGTGCTTCAAATATTCATTGTTTTTTGCTTGCAGTATGCTGAAGCAGGTGCTGGTGGAGCTGGTTAATTTTCTTAAGTCCCACTGTGCAAAAATGAGTTGGGTATTTGGGTAACTGGGATCCTCTGTGGAAACTACAAATAGATCAGTTCTTTTTCCTTCTCTCTTTTTGGTGTGCCCAGACTTTTCTGGGTAATAGCAAAATGTGTGACTTGCGTTCTTCAGCATAAGAATTTATTAACGTTCACATTTTGAGGGTTCGCATTTGTTGATAGATTAAGTAGTGTGTTTTGGTCTTGTGGATTTCTAGAACATCTTAAATATCCTGGTTTTAATTATATCAAGCTCGGTCTTCTGGCTTTTTTAAAATTTCAGCCCTGGTTGCTTTTAGTTCTCATCTCTGATCTCCGCAAACGGGCTATTTTGTTCATTCTGTGTTATATTAAATGTACACCTTCCTCTATTGAAAAGATTCCTGCAGTAGAACTGTTTTGCAGCTGCTGTGGTGGTGGGGAGTTTTGAGTGTTGTGGTTCAAGTGTTAGGTGTTGAGCCTTCTTGCTGAGCCAAGCTAAAATCTTGTCTTTTATGAAACTTTTCCAAGCTGAAACCTGCATTGCTAAATGTTGGGCAGACAGCTGATGAAATGGAGTTTTGAGAGGATGGGGCACTAAATACCAGCTGCGCACAGACATGTGCTAACCTGCAGGTGATGAGCACATCTGTCAAGCCTTCTAGGGAAAAACTTCCACATCTACTCAACAGTAGAGGTAAATCTAAAGCTTTACAGTCTAGCTGTCAGTCGGGAATCCAGTGGGTAAATAGTGTCTTGTTCTTGGTGACTTAGGGCTTCCATCGTTTGGGAGGTTGATCAAGGAATAGCCATGTCTTGCTACCTCCCTTTGGATGCTCTTACTCCTGCGTCAGCTTCCATGATAATTAGAACAAGAGCCTCTGCACGAATCAGCCATTCTGCTTTAATTTTACCCTCTGCTTTTATCAGGAAGATAATTTTGATAGAGGCAAGCCCTTCAGCTGCTTCAAGGACAGTGAGCAGGGAAGCTGGTTTGCTATATTCATACTGCAGGTTTTTTCCCCTGCGTGCATCCACGCCTCCAGAGTGGTTGATCAGCTGCCAAAAGGTCTGGAGGCGAATTATAAGTGTTTACCATACTGATAGCTAGATAGAAATAGCATTTGTCACTGGGAGCTGGCTTGGAAGTCGCGCTGTGTTCATCTCCATGCTATGCTTTCCTATAGGCTGCTGGCTTTTTGTTTAAGGTTTGGTAAAAATGGCTCATTTAGTGAACTGAAACACCTGGGAGAGGCTCTAGGTGGCTTTTTGAGACTTTGTATGATCTGTTTCGAGTAGAACCATGAAAAAAAAATTGCTGTGTTTGGCTTGTTAGCTGAGTAAGGTGTCCTGGTGCTACTGTGGGAGTCCTATATAAGGTAGAAGTTTCTAGGAAATGGAGTATTGCAAGTTTTCATTTGGTTTCGAATTGCTTTACAAAAGAAGTTAAGTCCCTCTTGAAGAGGGGGAAACTGAGGCACAGATAGACAAAGGGCCTTGTCCAGGGTCGAATGTGCTGGTCAGCAGCAGAGCTGCGAGTGAAGGTGGGTCTGCAGTTCCGCTTCAGTGTTCTGCACAGCGTGTCGACGAGTATTTTTAAGGTTTACTTTGCGCAAGTGATGAAAAAACCTACTCGCCTACCACATCTCGCAGCCACAGAGGGTGCAGCTCCTTTCCCTTTCCAGTTCCTCTCTGGTAATGTTATATTACTGTGCCACCCACAGGCAGCTACCACGCTACTGAAAAATATTTGCCGTTTGCATGGGGAGCCAGTTATCAAATGTTAAATCTGTGATGAAAAGCCGCTGGTTTCATTTGCCGTAATATCTACTGTATTTGGATTTCTCAAACCTAGTTGTTCTAGTATTCTGTTTAAACTGCATTTATAGTTGTTATACTATTTTCTGATTTTTCCCACTGTTTCCATGGGGTGTTTGTCACTTCTTCCACAAAACCCTTTGTGCTAAACAGCCGCTGCGTCCCTGCTCAACAGCAGTTGCTTTCCAACAAGTGAAGAAATGCAAGCCGTGTTCCAGTCTGAAGTGTTGGGATCCTTGTGAAGAGAGAGGAGCTGCAGGGCTGTTAATTACGGGTGCACCCCGTTCATTGACGTGTTGCCAGATTAGGCTGTGAGAACAACTTGGTTTAATCTGTGTCACTTTGTTGAGGGGGAATATCCTGATTTACCTCCAGGATGCGCAGGAGTTGACCTCTCCATTGCTCTGCGCGTGATTAGCGCAGAACAAACTGGGTCAGCAGAAGCTGCTTGGAGAATTTTGAAACCAGCATACCCATTTGTAGCAAATGGTGTTCGAACCATGATAACCGAAGGACGTGAGCAAACCAAGATTTTTAGGTGGAGTTGATTTGTTAGTAGATGAAGTCAGAAAAACAGACAAGCTTTTTGGCTTCTGCTGACCTGAAGAAGGGCTTGTGCATCTCTCTTCCCCTCTGTACGGCTCGGTCCAACAAGAGGTTAACTTTACCTTCACACCTTGTCTTGTAATTTATAGTAGTGCATTTGGCATGGTTGATCTGCTTAGGTTTTTTAAGAATTTCCCTTGTGATATTTAAACTCTCGTCTGTGCACCCGTGCTATAAGCTGCCCCTTGGGAGAACTGTTCTGTGCTGTTGAGTTATTCTGCTTTGTAGAACAGAATTTTAATACTGTTTACCATGCTCTTAATCTTACGGCTGGCAGATAAATTGAGTTACTTTAGCCTTTCCCCTGGGGACTTCACGGGGCTTCGTGAACAGCATACCCGTAGCATTAGGTGGAGTTATCTCAGCTTTGCAAAAAGCTGCTCATCTGTCTTCCTGGGATGAGTAATTGATTGGTGAGAGAATAAAATGTTGATTTTTTTTTTCTTTTTTTGTTTAATTGCATTTATAAAAAGGGATGGACAACCAGATCTGGTGGGGCAGTTGGGAAGTTTTTGCTGTGAGTCCAGCCTTTCAGAGACATCTGCGGCTGGATTTGATGCACTGAGGAGAGTCCTTCTGGTGGCTTGGTTCAACCATTTGAGTAAAATTTGGCAAGCCAGTGATGAAAACTCAGAATCTCCCCGGCTAACCTGTGTGATGAAGAGCAGGCTGCTCAGTGCCTGGCCTCAGTCTCCCAGCAAGCCTTATTCTTGTTGTCCACTTTTTCTTGTTATAATTGTGAGCTCCTGCAGGCAGGAGCAGTCCCTCACTAGGCTCATCTGTCATCTGGTCCAGCGGGGACCGGCTCTGGGTTTGGGCTTCCAGGTGCTGCTGTAGTAATATCATTTTTAAAACGGTGTAAAGCAAAGGGCTGAACTAGCATAATGAATTATAGTATTATATTTGTTTGTTGACTGTTGCTAGCACCATATTAGGTCAAAATAAAATATATTCTTGGAGGTTGTCGAGTGAGTTTGGTTTCATTTCGTGGGTATGTCACCTGAGCGCTCGGTAATGGTCTGTATTAATGCCGGACCTTGTTCCTCAGGCTATTGGGTGTTTGTTAACACTTCCCTATCCCTCTCCCTCCAACTGATGGGTATAGTTCAAGACTGTTATAAGAACATCCTCTCTCTGCCCCCCATGCTTTTTCCCCAAGACAGCCTCCGGTTTTGTGTCTCATTACAGTAAGAGCCCTGTAGTAGCTGCCCAGCTGCTGTCGCGTCCCTCTCTGGAATGGTGATTTAGAGCTGAAGCAGCATGGAAACTGGCTTTCCACGCCTAAGGCAAGCCTGTTAGCAGACGCTGCGGAGAAGTAATGTGCCGCTTCTGTTTGGAAGAGTTGCCAATTTTCTAGTTTAGTTGGGAAAAACAACCACCATTGGCTTGGTTTTTAGTTGGACTTCTGGAAACATCCCTTAGTCTGCTGAAGGAAGCTGCTCAGTGTTACTGGAGGAGATGAGCAGTCCTAGATCAGAAGCGCCTGTGAGGACCGAGTGGTAACAGCTAATGAGCTTCACTGTGGAGGAAGCTGAAAGCATAATGTTGAAGAGGTCTGGGGTAAGGGTTGCTGAAAATGAGACCATGAGAAAGCTGATAATCAGTAAAGCTTGTAGCTGAACTATGTGGATTGCCTGAGGCTGGAAAAAACAGTGGCACCTTAGTGTGCAGCTTCGTGGTGACTTAGTGTTTGGAGCTGGGGCTGTCAAGGTCCTGTCCTTCCCAAGCCACCGTGTGCTCCTCTGAAAGTGCTTAGTTTGCATCTGGGTCAGCTTTGCTCCCTGGGCGGCTGGATCAGTGCCGGCCCAAGGAAGGGGTGGGAAGGCATGGGAGGAGCTCCGGAGTCTGGACTTTGGTCGGTTTATGTTGCTGTGGGACCCCACCCTCAGGAGGATGCGACAGAGCTGAGCACAGGGGCAGAGCTGGGACAGATGAAATTCCCTGCTTCAGCAGAGAGCATGCGAAGACTGAAGAAACAGGGTAGTAAACAGCGTAGAAAATACTACAGCATGGCTGCGGAGCAGTCATTTTCTATTGTGCGTGGATTAGCTGCCTAGCTGGAAAAAAGCCATCACTTTGCTGCTGAGAGTTCAGAGACGGGTCAATGGAACAAGCATATATTCTTAGATTGGTACCAAGAGCTGGGGGGTGGGGGGAAGGCAAAGCGTTTGAACTAACAAGCCAGACAAAAGGCCGTGCTTCTGCTTGCTGCGATGCTGAGCAGCAGCAAGGGGCAGGCAGCAGGGCTGCAAAGCGATGTATCTCGGAGCGGTGGAGGGAGTTGTGCCGCTGTGCCGGTAACAGGCGGCTCTCTGGTGGCAGAGGAATTTCACACAGCTGTCAGGCCCAGGGAACGTCTGAGCACTTTGAGGACAGGAATATTCAGAGGAGCCGTAGCGTGTGTCATACTAAAGGAAATACAAAATCCAGGTTTTCTCAGGCTTATGTACCTGGGAAGCGTCTGCCAGTAGAGGATAAAAGTAATTTTCTGTTCTGCGAGGCAGGTTATCTCAAACTGTCCGTTGCGGAATACAGCTTCCCAATTAGCCAGTCCTAGTTAATGCTGGCAGCAGGATCTGTGCTACTTAATCCATTGCTTCGGTGAGAAAGTGCCGGTTTCTTAGCGCAGGCGGAGACGTGCGCTCCTGCTTTGGCAGCCTCGTGGAAATGCTGGGAGTCCTGACTTTGCTCCCTTTTGCTCTAACCTGGCATCGCATTTTTTTTCTCCTATGTGCCTTTTATGCTTGTTCTATTAATAGTCAGATGATTGTAGATTTAGTGTTTTGCTCAGAAGGATCCCTCCCCATGCAGGCTGAGGTGCTTCCAGCCGTGCTGTCAGGCGATGACAGATGTCCTTGGTGTGTACAGCGAGTGTCCAGCAGCGGGCTGCCAGGATTAGTATTCCAGGCACAAATGTGGCCCTTGTAATATGCAAAGCTCAGCAGAGCCTGTGCAGGAATGCCCTTGAAAGGCAAATTAAACTGAACTCCCTTGTGGCTCTGGGGGAGTTAGGGGGGTTGCTGTCATCTACGCTGAGGTTCAAGTAGGTTTTGAGGTGTCTCCTTTTGTTTCTCTTCTGCTTTCCTTTCCCAGAAGGGCTTACTGAAAGGGCAGGCAGGGAGACCTTTCCTGCAAACGCCCTGTACAGCAGAGTTGCTACTGACTGGGGGTTTGGGTTTGTGTGAAGATGCTGACTTGATAATGATATTTGTAAAAATCATTACGGCTCTTCTGCCTTCAGTGGGGAGCATTCGTTCTAGTTTTTGCAAATGGTGTCCTCGATGCAGCCTTTAGAACAGACATGTCGCATGGAGGTACCAAATTGCGCATCCAAAATGCACGTGAAATTTAGCTGTATTTTAAGTGTTAATGGATTAAGCTGGAGGGAGATTCTGAGGGTGTTTCCCAAGTAACCTCGTGGTAATCTACTGCTGAAATGAAGATCTGATGTTCTTGGGCGACTGACTTGCTGCCCAGAATTCTGCACAGATAGCGCTTTTCTTTGCTAAGCTGTTTAAACGCTGTGATTGCCAATGATGTTTTGAGAGTTTAATGGCTTTGTCGAGGTGTTCTCCCCATCTAAGAATATTGCTGCGATGGTATTCTAGCTGCAACAGAGGGAAGCAGCCTGGAGCGTGGTTGTCTGATCAAAAGAAGTATTTCGCCCATACAGTTCAGCAAGGCAAAGCTTAAAAGCCCTGCTGGCGATAGCTTGTTTGGGCACACTTCCAGTGATGGTGTGCTAGGGTTATCTCCTTTGACACCGCAGCCCTGTGACGCTCCGATGCTGTCGTGCAAGCTGAGAGCATGCTGTAAAGTCAGCAAATTATCAGATGGAGATGATCCATCTGATCTGATGTTGCATTACAGCTGACAAACTGCACTTTGCTGGGGGTTAAGGTGATGAGCTGTCCTAGGCTTAGTGGTGAAGGGTTAGGCTGAAACGGGTTACGCATAAAAGCTAGCTTTGACTTCTCAGCACTGGAAACAAGCTTATTTTGTAGCTCTTTCCCAATCACCCCATGCTGTGCCTGTTGACGTTTCCTATTGTGGTTGTCTTGGTTTGAACTGGAAGCTCTTTAGGACAGAAGCTCTCTTTTCCTGAAATGCTGAGCTTGTTTTTACCGTGCTACGTAATATATCGGAATCAAGATGTCTCCTGATTTCCCCAAACTTAGTTCCTCTTGCACCTCATTTCAGAACTTTCTCCAGAGAAAAGCTGGGTTTGCTACTAAAATTCTAGTTCCTCCTTTTTGCCTTTTTTTTCCCTGGTACGTTCAGAACTGTCTTGATGTTGTGTGACATCTAAAATACTTCCTGTGCACGTGCTGTTCTGTCTTTGCTAGATAAGCATTAGCTGTTCCCTTTTACAGCAGACACATGCCTTGAAGAGGCAGACATGGGATGTTTTCCCTGGGAAAAAAACATTTGATGCTTTGTAATTATTACACCTTAATTTTGTTTCTCTTTTCTTTCCAACACAGCATGTGTGTGATTAGAGGCTAGTGATATCTTCAAAGAGGGGTGAAGATGCCACACGCTCTCGTTCCTAGTTTGCTGGAGCAGAATTTCTGCTGTAGATTCCCTCCACGCTGGTTACGTGTAGACTGAGCAGAGCTGATAGAGAAGTGAAACTAAACCTGGGTTTTGGTCACACTTGGAATTTTGATTTGTGTGTCAATTTTGTTTCCTGTTTTTGTAGGAATTGCTCAGAAAGCTAGTGTGCAAGAGGAATGGAAGAGAACGCTGGTGAGTACACTCTTAGATATCTTACCATGGCTTGTGGACCTGTTCTTTCCTCCTTGGTTAAGCATTATAAAGAACCTTATTACTTGAAACTTCATGTCTTCAATTCAAATGTGGAAGGTGATTAGAAAATAAGCTAGTTTGGCAGATAGAATCATAGAATCATTAAGGTTGGAAAAGATAAGATCGAGTCCAACTGTCAACCCAACACCACCACGTCCACTAAACCATGTCCCTAAGTGCCTCATCTACACGTCTTTTAAATACGTCCAGGGATGGTGACTCCACCACCTCCCTGGGCAGCCTGTTCCAATGTTTAACCACTCTTTCAGTAAAGACATTTTTCCTCACGTCCAATCTAAACCTCCCCTGGTGCAACTTGAGGCCATTGTCTCTCGTCCTATCGCTTGTTACTTGGGAGAAGAGACCGACCCCCACCTCGCTACAGCCTCCTTTCAGGGAGTTGTAGAGAGCGATGAGGTCTCCCCTCAGCCTCCTTTTCTCCAGGCTAAACAACCCCAGTTCCCTCAGCCGCTCCTCATCAGACTTGTTCTCCAGACCCCTCACCAGCCTCGTTGCCCTTCTCTGGACACGCTCCAGCACCTCGACGTCCTTCTTGTAGTGAGGGGCCCAAAACTGAACACAGTATTCGAGGTGCGGCCTCACCAGTGCCGAGTACAGGGGCACGATCACTGCCCTACTCCTGCTGGCCACACCATTTCTGATCCAGGCCAGGATGCCATTGGCCTTCTTGGCCGCCTGGGCACACAGCCGGCTCATGTTCAGCCGGCTGTCGACCAACACCCCCAGGTCCTTTCCCGCCAGGCAGCTTTCCAGCCACTCTTCCCCAAGCCTGTAGCGCTGCATGGGGTTGTTGTGGCCGAAGTGCAGGACCCGGCACTTGGCCTTGTTGAATCTCATCCAGTTGGCCTGGGCCCATCGATCCAGCCTGTCCAGGTCCCTCTGCAGAGCCTTCCTACCCTCGAGCAGGTCAACACTCCCGCCCAACTTGGTGTCATCTGCAAACTTACTGAGGGTGCACTCGATCCCCTCATCCAGATCATCGATAAAGATACTGAACAAGACCGGCCCCAAAACTGAGCCCTGGGGAACACCGCTCGTGACCGGCCACCAACTGGATTGAACTCCATTCACCACAACTCTCTGGGCCCGGCCGTCCAGCCAGTTTTTGACCCAGCGCAGAGTCCACCTGTCTAAGCCGTGAGCCGCCAGCTTCTCGAGGAGAATGCTGTGGGAGACAGTGTCAAAGGCCTTGCTGAAGTCCAGGTAGACCACATCCACAGCCCTTCCCTCGTCCACTAGGTGGGTCACCTGGCCATAGAAGGAGATCAGGTTGGTCAAGCAGGACCTGCCTCTCATGAACCCCCTGGCTGGGCCTGATGCCCTGGCTGTCCTACTCATGCCTTGTGAGCGCCCTCAAGATGATCTGCTCCATAACCTTCCCCGGCACCGAGGTCAGGCTGACAGGCCTGTAGTTCCCCGGATCCTCCTTCCGGCCCTTCTTGTAGATGTAGATGCATCAGTTGCAACTGGACTGCACTAATGGTGTGGACCAGATCTGATTAAAGCTGTGTTGTACGTCTGGAAGATCTTTTTTGAAATCTCCCATCTGTGAAACCTGGAATACAAGTCTGTTGGATACCCCAAGCTCTTGAAAGCAAACAACATCCCCTTTCTTAATAGGTAGGAGGCTTGAAGCATTGAGCTGGTATGTGATTTGAACAAGGCACATGGCAAGCCATAAAGAAGGATCAGCTCATGGTAGCTCCTGACTTCTCTTTCTGTATTTATTTCTCTAGGCTGCTCTGTCTTGCAGAAGACGTAGGATTTTTTTATTAAACAAAATTTGGCTTTAAAGCTCTTGCTTTAGGCACTGGGTAGTGCTTGCCCTGGGGCGGGCAAACTCATTGCTGTTAGGTTTAACTGATGCAAGGATATGGTTGCAACTAAAACTGGTAGATTTTTGACTTAGAGATTGCCTTAAATGTTTTCTCCATCTGTTGGTCTAAAAAGGCTATGGAAGACACAAGCTGAATGGCCATTTTTTCCCTCCCATTGAAATGAGATTTGCATGAAAGCTCTTGCCTGCACCGTGGGATGCCAGTCTCCATGAAGCATATTGACCTCACAGCTTGTGGACCCCGATGTTGCAGTTGATGACTTCTAACTAGTAGTGAAGTGCAACTCTGTGACCATAAATATTATGTCTAGATTATTCCTATGCAGCTTGGTGATGCCATCCTTCAAACTTGAGAATCGATGTACTTGTCAGCAGTGTGGCGTGCTTGGCGTGGCGGATGTACCAGGCCAGTTTTTGACTTCGTGCAAAACTGGTCTGTTGGAGCCCAGTTGGAACAGCTACGAGCCAAGCGCACATGCATAAAAACATGTCATGCTGATAATCCTGGTGGCAAGAATTGCTGCTGTGCCCTCTAATTGTTAGCCTGTGAGGTGCACATTTAATTTGTGGTGATTGCTTTCCCTTGCTATTTGCTCCTGGCAAACTAATCCCAAATGATGACTTTCAAAGGGGGAGGATGGGTAAAGTGAGTGTGGCGCTGGCAGCTGATGTTGAAGCAGTGGCTGTGGAGATGACAGCTCCCTGCTCAACCCCAGGACAAAGCACAGACAGCAGCAGGGCGAGTTTTTCCATCTCTCCAGCCTGCATTAATGGGATGGCTTTGAGCAGCACTGTGAGCTCTGCTTATTCACCAGGACTCGGCCTCTGCTGGGACTGCCAGCAGCCAGCTGTGTTCATATCACAAAGCTTTTTGTCCCTTTTTACATGCAGTTGAACTCCATTTTTTGGATAGGTCAGTGAGCCATGGGGTTGGAAGCCTGTCGAGGTTACTGCAAGCTTTGACTCCTGATTTGAGCAGCGCTGGCGGCCTAGGAATGTGAAAGGCCTTATGCTCTGTTTGCATTTTGCCAGCTTAAGTAAAATTACCTCCCCTTTCCCTCTGAACAAATTCAGCTGTGCAAGTTTAGGATGGAGTATCTGTACCTGATCTTTGCATGCACAGACACCCCACACAGCTGGTTGTGAAGCTTTACGTGTTGCCGCCTTAGTGCTGGGAGCTAAGAGCCTCATATTAAAGGCGGAATAAGCAGATGGGTCTTTTACTATTATTTCCTTAAAATTACTTTGCTTTTAAGGACGCTCATTCTCCAAGTGCTGCTAAGCTCAGGACTCCTGGGTTGTTCCTGGCACTGAGACTGGAGATGAGGTAAGGCGGAGCTGCGTGCAGGAGCTGAGCTGAAGTCGATGCCCTTTGTTCCCTCAAAGCCTGGTGCTTTTTGATGTATCGCTGTCCTTAACTGGTTGTATATTAACTGCATTCACAATGCTGCATGGCTGGCTTTTGTTTTAACTGCATTGGCGCGTGTTCAGAGTTGGTGTGCTTCAAATGGCCACTGGGACTGCACAGTGAAGCATAAATCCTTTTTAGCTGTCAGGCTTCACTAGCCATGGGTGGGTGGGGGAGCCCTCCTTGGCTGGCTGCCCCGGCTAATTAAAAATGAAATTTGCTGTTGTCTTCAGATTTTAATTCATGCTCATCCCTGAAGACTCGTGGAAGCATGGTCTCCAGGCAGCTGCAGTGAAGTTTCAGAGCTTGTCTATACACAGTTATTTTAGAACAGGTATGCAACTTTTAAAATTTGCTCTCAACCCTGTGCTGGGTTGTTTTTCAAGTATGGAGAAGAATATACAGAAACTTCTTTCAAGCCTTGGGACGTGGCCCCGAGCAAGTGACTGTAGTTTAAGTTGCCGCATGTCAGCTATCTGCAGTAATTCGGACGTGCATATGTTGTAGCTAGGGCAGCATCAGATGGCTTAGGTTTTCACTCTAGTGCTGGACTTAAGCAAAACCGAATTACTTTGCTATAGGCTGTGCCTGTGTGACTGGCGTTGGCTTAACGAATGCATAAACTGCTCAAGTCGCAGCAACTTGTGTAGCTTGTCAGCCTGAGCCCTCAGCTACTGACCCGTGCTGTGAAACCTACCGGAGACGGAGGGAGTTTTGAAGTGGTGGGAACCTGCAAGGTTCTGTGTAGGAGCTGAGAGGTGGCGGCGATGGATTGTACCTCGGTGTGAGGCCGGGGCACAGCCCCGCGTGGTCTGTGGTGGAGGGAGAGCGCTGCCCCCGAGTCGTCAGCGGAGCTGTGAGGCGGGTGGGAGGATGGAGGTTAGCGAGAGGAATAAATGAAATCTAAATATACACGCGTTGCCAGGCCGAGTTTCCCTGCTTTCCAAGGTCCCACCTACACAAGCGATCTGTTGAAGGGAAATGTCACTGGAATACCTTTCCCCTCTTCAGATCCTTCCTGTGGTGCGGGTGAAGGATCACACTCTATTTTCGGAGCCTATTTCCGCTGTTCCATCTACTGCCCGCGCTGTCGCTGCCCAGACCCCCTCCCAAAGACCACTCACTTGTTTTAGCATGATATGAGCCAAGTTTGGGCCTTTTTCTTAGTCAAGGGGTTGTCTTCGGATCTAGCGTTTCGTCTGCCTGTAAGTCTGAGATCTTAAAAAGCAAAATATTGAAGAAGTGGGAGCTTTGTGCTTGGCAGGGCAAGTCTCACCTTGTGCCTCTGGTTCCTTGAAAGCTCTGCCGCGGTGTTGGACTGACCTAACGTGGAAGCAGGCCTGCAGTTCACTTGCCCGGTAATGTTTGAGCTAATCATTCATGAATAGCTGTGGAGGGAGCATGGCAATGCCTTTCTTCATGGGAAGTGTTTGCTCTTGGGTCCTTTGACCTCCTGTATTTTGGTGCTCTGTTTACAGTTTCTGCTTGTGACTATACGCTTCCTCTGCAGGTATTGGGATGTGAACCTCTTAGTAGCTTCTCTAAAAGGTCTAAATCTCTGTGGGACAACTGTGAAGCATTTTGGGAAATTAGTGAATAGCGTTGGCACACACAGGCTCTTACCCAAAGCTGCTTTTATAGAATAGCACTTGAAATACTAAGTTTATGGATGCTTTAAGAATCTTCTGCAGTTATTTCTTTATTCAAGGCTGACTTTCATCCCCTTTGACTTTCATCCCCTTTATCTCCTGCTGTGCTACTTTTTTCCAATTCTTTTCCTACTAAAAATAGGAAATACTCTTCGAGTCCTTAACCTTTGTGCAAACAAAGAAGTAATTTGTTTTAGCATCTATGGTGACTTCTGGGCTACATGCCTCATAAGGAAACCAGTGTGATATGAATCTGCTGCTTTTGGAGACTTAGACTCCAAATATAGTCTGAGTAGAGGAAACGGCTAGAAATGTGAGTACTTGCTGCTTATGCCACCACCTCTGCTACTTGTTTCTGGCAGGATGCATGGCTGGCTACCCAATTCCCATTTTTATCCCTAAATATGAGAGCAATACCTTCAGATGCTCAGAGGTCCAAAACCATTATGGAAATGAGTGCGCGATCATCGCATGCGCGTAGGTAACAGGACTTTTAGATCACTTCTGGTTCAAAGCATGTCTGTAGAAGCAATATGTTTTAGTATCGATCCATCGCTGCCAACTGCCTAGCAGCCCTGCTGTCTGAAAGGAAGTTTGAGATCAAAAAGACATATCAAGCTGTTCCAGGGCTAGATTGTCCGAGCAGGTTCTGGCATTGCTGCCTTTTAAAACGACTAATGCTCAGAAGGAAGATGGATGCAACGGTAAAGGTGCAATGACCATGACCTGTCCCAAAGACGCTTTAATCACTGGCTTCCATCAGCCTGCTGCCTTGGGATCTGAAAATAACCCTTTGTTTTCCTATGGCTGCTGGCTGATGCGTGGAACGTGTGTGGGATCCCTCTTGCACTCTGCCAGGACCCCTTGCTGCTGCTCTTTACCAAGGCCCACCAAGCTCAGCATCTCCTCCGGGTAGGCACCATGTACAAGTAGAAGAGAGCAGAAGACTACAGATGTGCAAAGTCTGTTATGAGAAAACAAAACCTGCTCAGGAAAACCAGGTTTCTGCTTCAACGGTGTCTGCCAAGTGACTTTCTTCTTGCTGTTCTTTTGTTTATGAAGCCTTTTGCATTTAGCAGCAGTGAAAGCTGAGGGAGTGGCTGCTAGGATGCAAAATGTTTTGCTTGTAGGCTGTTCGTTTGAACCTGAGGAGAGAGATCATGAGTATGAGTTCCCATCTTGTGCCTCTGGAGTGGATCGGAGACTGGTGGCAGAGACAAGGACTTTGCAAGGACCACAGCTACCAGATGGAGCTGCCTGCGTGGGAGGAAGGTCTCCACCTGCACCTCCCTCTGATCTGATGGTGACTGCCACAGGGTGTCAGGGTTGAGGAGGAAATACTTGCTGCTCTCCATGTCTTCCGTTCCTCAGAAACCTAAGAAAGGCTTTCGATCTCTAGGACAGTCATTCTGGTACTTCGGGTAACCCACTTCAAAAAGGGAAGGGTCCAAGTAGGGGCAGGAAGGGAGAGGGGTGAGGTGGAGGGCACTTTGTTTTATTCTTTGCATTTGCTGAAGAACTTGGATGAAAGGCCAGCCTCTGATTCAGGGGTTCTTCAACTTGCTGCCAGTGCTCGGGACTGGCTGGGTGGGAATCCCCTTTTGATGACTAAGTTTCAACTGGAAATCAGCTGCTTCGAGGCTGCTGCCAGGACAGGCATTTAATTAACCATTCAGCAGCATTTAGGGAAAACTTGTCAAATGTGCACTTTTATGTTGAACTAAAGTGTTTTGACAACGTGGTTCTTAGTTTAAACTAGGCTGCTGGAGATGGCATTCCTTGTTTTCTGGTTTTGATCTGCAGAGTCAAACATAGAGCACTGGAGTGTTAAGAGTGCTTCACTGTCACACAGCTCTGAAGTCTGCCGGAGAAGAACAGTTAATGCTAACTAGCCAGTGGAAATCTCTTTATAATGTCTGTTCCAGAACAAAAGAACAGGTTTTTCTTCCAGGAAGACACAGAAGCTGCGATTCCCTTATGAGATCCTGTATATTATGTATATAGCAATATAACTGCTTTGTGCAGTACAATAGAAGAGAGCCAAAGTGGTCAAAGTGCCTGAGATTAAACATTTGCTTACAATTGAAGTATGCTAATTTGCAAGCACGCAGAAAGGCAAAATCCTACTGTTCCTTAGTCAGATTTACCCAGGGGGTTGAACTGATCTCAGCGGAGACTGACTTTTAAACAAGGTGAGGTACAGAACACTTGCTTACCTATGTGAAAGCATGATTGTAAATAAGTCGAGTGCACTTGGCAAGTTAGCAAAATACTTCGGGACGTTATCCTGATAGCCTTTTGTTCTTAAATTTGCGATGGACGTTCTGTTTCTTAGTGTGATTAACGTGCCGAGTGCTGTCAGGGTCCTTGGGGCAGTTAATGGGATGCCGATGCTCTTCTGCCTGCTGTGTTTGCAAGTGATTCAGATCAGCTATCCATCTACTAGTTGGTGTGGCATTTAAGAAAACAAATACCCAATAATTCCCCCGTGAAGAAGCCCCTTATGATTTGAGGAGGTGTCTGAACTCCTGCTGCCTTTCCCTCCTGATCTACAAGCCAAGTGTTTTGCGGAGATTATTTGCTGACCTGCCAGAGACCTTGTAATTCTGTGGCACCCCATTTCAAGTGGCTTTTAAAGCTGTTGTAGTAAATGGCCGTGCAGTTTCTACAGGTAGCTCTGCCTGGAGGAAAGCGGAGGTTAATTTTGCTGGTTTTGTGGTTTAGTGGCTAAGCTGTGGATGTGCTGGGAATGAGATGCTTTGGCCTCCAGGCTGGCTGGAGCAAGATAGTAGCAAAGGCTGATGCTGAGTGAAAAATGTTGTATCCGCTGAAGTGCTTCATGATTGAATTGGACAATCTTATTCCTTGTGTTAGGAGGTAAGACCTTGTAGGACATGTAGTCAATCCTCCGGATAATTCAGGCCGACTCACTGTAAAATAGCGAGTGTGGAGTTATTGTGGTTCAGTAAGTAGGGCATGGAGCAGAAGGGTCAGATTTGGAGAGTTTCTAGTTTTTTAATTTTCAACTTGTTGGACCTTAAATTCACCTTGCTCTCTGGAACATCGCTGCCTGTAATTCTGTCAAAGGATTTTAGTAGCTGATTTGGTTGGGGTTGGGGTTAGAAGAGGAGCCTGCCGGGAACCAGAGGTAAGTGGGCTTAGTATAAATGAAGTGGTTTTTGTTAATACTGTTTTTCTTAGTTCACACAGCAGCAGTGTGTCCAGGCTGAATGGCAAACCTGGCTTTTTAAAAACAAAATACTGAATGTTCTCATGAATGTTGCTGCCCTTGTGGGTTGTAAATAGTGTTAGCTGAGCCTTTGGCTGAACAAAGCTGCCTCTCGGGCCCTGCTGGGCTGCAGGGCTGGTGCTGATCTGCAGTCCGGTTGCTAACAGTTGCATGTTGTCACTGCTGACGTCACCGCTTTATCTGTTTCTTATTTATCTTGAAAAGGAGCCTGGCTCTGATTTCTGAAGGTGTCTTTTGTCTCTTAAAACACTTGAGTGCAACAAGAAACCAGAGAATCTGGTGTGGCTTTTTTACAGGTTGGACCGATCCAGCTGTGATGGGATGAGCGATAACCACGACTTGGTTAGGAAGAATATTGCTCTTCCACCCAGCCTGGTTTTGTCTTGCTTTGTGAAGCATGGATTTTAAGATTTCTGAAGGACTTGCCAGCTGGGTTATGATAAATTTGTATTCCCTTGTACATGAAAAAGAATATTTGTAGGAGTTACTAAATTCCACTTACAGATCTGCGGAGCCTGTTGGTACTCAGGCTGTTCTGTTTCTGAGCTGAACTTTGCAGATTCAGGATCTGCAACGGATCCTGGTGCCTATTAGAGCTTGTCTTAAGGCTGTGTAAGATAAAGCTTTGTGCGTTGGTGTAACTCAGCTGTACGATTTCCTTGCAGCGTCTCAGTCCTTTTGTCAGTATCTTCCATTTCAGCCTGGAAACCTGCTTTCCTCTCCGGTGTACGGGGCGTCACTGCTGCTAACCTGGGAGGTCGCTGGAGAAATCTAGAGATGGAAATAGAAACAAATTGTGCTAAAGTCATGTAAAGAGGCCAGAATCGGTGCAGGGATCTGCCTCTGAGACAGCACCTCGCCTGTGAGACTCCTCTCATGGGACAGACACGGATGCTTGCGGCAAGGCGGGCAAATTCCTCTCCCTGCCTGTTGCGGCCGTGGATGGGGCCGAGTTGAATCCCTCAGGAGGGGCCCGGCGGACCCTTGCACCTCTCCGTCCAGCGCTGCAATACGCCCCCATCGCTTTTCCTCCTGCGGCGGCCCGGTCCTGGTGCGGGAGACGCCGTTTTGTCCCGGGCCGTGTATCCCCGACACGGGCCCTGAGCCCCGCAAACCCCCGGGGCGGGCGGGGGGGGGGGGGCGCCGGCCGCGGCCCTGCGCTGCGGCCGCCAGGGGGCGGGCGGGACCGGGGGGAGCGGCGGGACCGGGGGGGGGTGGCTCGGGCTCGGCGGGGACCCCTCTCCCGCACCGGAGTGCTGCCTGCCATGGCTTCACCCCCGAGAGGCAGAGAATTGTGTGCCCGCAACCCCTTTGCCAGGGAGCTTTCCTGTAAAAGCTGCGTTTTGGTAGGGCAAACCCCCCCGCCCCCGCAAGAGCGGGGCCTGGGGTTCCCCCTCTTTTTTTTTTTGGGGGGGGGGGGGGAGGGAGAAACAAACCATGAAGGTGCAGCCAAGCAGTGGCTGTGGATGTCGACTTTCACGGGCGGTGAGCCAGCAGGACGCCGTGAAGTGGGGGGGGTAACTCGGCAGCAGGCTGCAATTGCATCAGGTTAGGGGCAGAATGATAAGGGTGGCCTAACTGGTGTAGCGCGTCCAAACAAAAGCCTCCCCCTGTGCTTGAAAAGGGTGGAATTTAATAACTTTCCGTGCTCCATGTAAGAATCCCGTAGAAAAACACGGCCCGGTTCCTGTGGTCCTCCCCAGCTCTCTCCCGCGGGCTAGGAAATGGCTCTGTGTACTGTTTGCTTTGTATGTTTTCCCTTTACTTCCCCAGCACGGCTGCAGTAAGGGACTCATTTCCAGGGCTAGGCGAACAGTGAGTCATCTCTTGGCAAGGTAAATAAGTCCCGAAGACTCGGTGGTGATCCTTGCTGGAGGGATCTGCTGGTAGCTCTGTTCTCAAAGGGTAGATCAACACCCTCTCCCCATCTCAGGAAGGCAGAGCGAGGCAGGTGTCTGAGGCTGACCCTTGATCGTTGAGAGGACTGTAACCAGCCTCTGCGATGATTTTCATTGAAATCCAACCAAAATGTTGAAAAAGCTGCTTCCCCCCCTCCCCAGCCCTTTGATCTGAACGTTAAATCTTGGAGACGTTAGTGGTGATTAGGAAAGTAAACATCGTCCCTTCCTGGAGGGAAGGCAGAAGTTTGTTCTGCTGAAGCGTTGTGCATTGCAGGGGTTAAGTTACATTTTGCTTTGGGGAGGAAAGGAAAATCTCTCAAAGTTAATTAACTTAAGATGCTGATGCTAATGAATGGGCGTTCAAAGCTGGGGCTGGTGGGGGGGTTGATGGGAATCCCCTGTTGAATCGATGACATTAGGGCCTTAGGAGTGATTCTGCAATTATTACGCTGAAATGATGTTGAACATGAAGTTAATCCTGTTATCTCACAAATATTGAGCAAACTGCTTGCTCTGGGTAACTCTATAATGGGATTATACTAGTCAGTCTGGCACCCTCGACACTCCCTGTCTCAGGGCTTTTTCTTATTTTCCTGTTCAGGATAAAGTATTGATCAGTCTTCCCAGAGTTAATTTTGGGAGGTGGTGTCTGGGGCACTGTTTTCCAGTGGTGCTGGATTTTTTTGAAAAATGAGTTTGATAATGAGCACCCTGTTGCTTTACGAAGCCATTCATTCCTCCACAGCGAAGATCCCTTGAGCCCATCCCTAAATAAATGTTTAGGAAAAGAACTGAAGAACAAGGACAAGTATAAAAGGAGACTTCCCTTCGTCATGCCTTCCTGGCATCAAGAATTTGCAGTTTAGTGAGTTCCTGTGCCGGAGACTGTTCCCGGGCCATCATATTTGCAGAGTATAATCGGTTCTGGTTTGAAAGCGTGATTTTGCGTCCGTGATAGCCTGTAGCAATTGTTCTAAACAAAAGTAACTTTTAAAAGGGTTTTTTTAAAAGGATTGTCTTGAGTTTATTTTTAAGCAGTCTGATAAATTGCAAGGTGACCAGTGTCAGGAAGACAGAAGAACCAAAATGATCATGTAGGGAGGAGAGAGAAAAGCCCTAATGCATATTCAGTCCCTTGCTGATGTTCATTGTAGACCTGATTGCTTTCCCGTTGGGCCCGCAGACCTCCAAGTTTTAGTGGCCTGACTTCTATGCAGGGTTTGTCGTGAGCTGGAACAACGGCGTTGTTGCTGCCAGGTCAAGTTATGTCCTTGGTTGCAGCAGGGCAAAACGTAGTGACTTACAGTTCTGCGGTTGTGGGCAGAAATCAGACTGCGGCGTATCGTGCGAGAGAGAGACCTACACCCTGGTGAGAATTAGAATTTGAGTTTCAAAGTCAGGGAAAACATTTTTTTCTCTGCTCTGTAGCCAGAGGCTCAATTAACAATGAAACAGGCATCTTTCTTTCAGCGTCACTAGAGTAAAGAAGTGATTTCTACAACACCCGCTAAATGAGCGGAGGTTTTTGTGCCAAACCAGAAATTTCCATAAATATGGTAAAGTTCCATTAAGGGGTCAGTCAGCTTTTAGTTTCCAAGCTTTTATTTTTTTTTTTAAGGCTGAACTGAATCTTTGTAAGAACGGTAGAATTTTTTTAATGAAGTTTTATTCTTTTCTAGTCCCTCGACGAAGGTGAGACTTGCTTTGGAAGCTCCGAGGAGCTCCCTTACAGCAGAAATGGGCTTCGGTGTTGCTAGTTGCCAGGCTGCCTCAAAGAAGGCAGGGAGAGGACGTGGGCTGGTGTAGCCAAGGGGCCACCTAGAATTTTTGGACCAGCTGGGGTTTCAGTTTGAGTGCCCAGGGGTCAGCTAGCCCTGCTGTTGATAAGCTAATGGATTTAGATGGCGTCATTGCAGCCTGTAACTTCAGGGACCTTGGGGGAAGCCCTGGGATGGTATTCTTACAGCAAGGGAGCTAGCGCCTTCCGCAAGCTTGTTTAGATGGGAATCTGGCACACGAACAAACTCCCTGTTTCAAATCTAAAGTGCATGGAGAAATGGTTTAATGTTTATGCTTACACACCCTAAATTTTGTGCACCAATTCAAATGCTTGCTCTGATGTATCCTTGCTATAACTACGGCTTGAAGAATATGCTTGCTGGAGCCATGGTTTTCAACTTTTCATTTGTGACCTTTGAACAGCGTCTGATAGGAGGCACAGACCCCTGTGAAGTTAATTCAAATGTGCCTGCTTTTCTCAGTGGCTTCTCTTTGGACCCCTTAAAGACAGTTCTTGCTCATTCTTCCTGCAAGCTGAAAACCCCTGAACTTGACTTTTGGTGCCGCTCGGTCTTGCGTGCTGTGGATCTTGAGGCAGGAACTCTTTGGTCCATGCCATGGTGGGGAGTTTGTACTGATGCTTGCCTGGAAGATCCTTCTCCCTAATCAGCAGCGTTGACCTCTTTGAGCGTTGGGGAGTGTGCGTTGTAGCCTCATGGAGCCATGGGATGTAGCATGGAGCTCCGTGGCTGCCTAATCTCTGCCACATGATTCTTTGATCCGAGCCCCTATCTCAAGGGGGTTTAACATAGGTGTGAGGCTTACAGAGGTTGCCGTGGGCAGGAGCAAGGTGAATCACGCTGCTCTGTCTAGCCCACTGACTTGGGGGGTTATCTGCATTGCAAGTGAAGGTAGGACTACAGCTCACATAAGGCTTCCTGGGTTGGCTGTAAGCTTATTAGCTTACATACTTGAAATAGTAGTGTGCTATAACTCTTATGCTGCAAAATTTGTCTGAGAAGGTGAGTAAATATTTGAGTAGCTCACCCTTGCAGAGCTCACGGCGGTTACAAGCAGGCGGCTGTTGGCATTCGAGCTGGCTGCTGCAAAGCCAGTCCTGATGGACTGCAGTGGTCATGCTGGGCTACAGTCAAACCTCTTTACTGGCAGAAACAGTCCTGTTTTCAATTTAACCGTATTTCCTCTCGGTAGCGGTGCCTGCAACAATGCTCAGGGGCTGTCTGCAGCCCCACGTTCAGCTGTGCCAAGCGTGAGTAGACGGGAGCATTATTTGATAGTCTCGGAAAGGGTTTTCGCCCGCAGTTTTGGTATAGTGCTACTTGTTCCTAAACAAGGTCACTGCTGGTGCTCTGCAAATGGAGGAGCAAGAAAATTAGGTGAGATTATGTGAAATGAGGATTCTGGGAACGTGTGAAGGGTCGCATCTACAAGAGGGGGGAACAACTGTGGGAGAAACAGCTTCTTACAAGGTTACAATTAGCTGTACCTCCTGAAATGTTGGTGTTATCTCATCTCTTGACATTTCCTTTAATTATATGAAATGGCCTTGACACTGTAAACAATTGCCATGGCATTGTCCCTGCAGCTTGGGTGAGTCAATGTGATGCATAAACAGCGTTTGGTTTGCAGGACCTGATCTGTATGTGTCTTGGGACGTGAGCTACCTGTTTGCAATTGTCACACCTGCTTTTTGTGCCATATTCTGGGATGGCGCTTAGCGCTGGTGTCTGTCACCGTCTTGTTTTCACAAGAGCTCTTGGTGCTGGCAGAAAACACAGGAGCATCAGGGCAGGGACCGAGATTTCAAGAGGAGCCTAAGGGGGTTAGATGGGGAGCCCACGTTTCGCTTTCAGCTCCTTTGGGCCTCCATAATTCTCTCCCCAGTGAGCCAGTTCAAAAGGGGTAAGGAAGGGGATGATTCACAACACAAACCCAAGCATTGCTTTCATCACGCTAGCAGCAATCTTGTACTCGGCATGTTTCAATCTTAAGCCTCGCTGCTGCTTGGAGACACCTCGGTGGTTGAGCAATAGTAAATATTTGGAGACTTGAGGTTGAGGTTCACTCACTGTCTTGCTGATGGCTCTTGTCTGGGTGTGACCTGTGGTCTGGATGTGCCACTGTTTAGGGTGGTCCACGGCAGATCTATGAAACGTATTTGGCTAGATGAACTTCCTAAGCGTTATCTTGTTCCTTAAATAGAGAATAAAGCTTGTATCAACATGAATCACAAAGTTGATAAACTGGAATGGTTCCTCTTGGAGCTGTCTTCTCGCATTGGGCAAATATTTATCCACATTGTTTCAAAAGGCATATCTGTGCAATAGATGGAGGTCAAACCTGTAATTACCTGTTAGATTCACTCTGGCAGAAATGGCTTGTAAAAACACAGTACGCTTGAAAGGAAGCTTTTAAACCTGATGTTTGTGTGTGAATCTAAAGTTGTGGTTAAAAAGTTCAAATTTTATGAGTTTTCAGTTGCATGGGTGCAAAAAGTAGTTTTCTTGCCAAATTTAAGTGCCTTAAGCCAAATCTATCTGCCATTCCTTTTAATTTCTAAACTGTGGCAGGGAATTTGGGTTTCTGTTCCAAATGTGTCTGCTTGAGATGATCAGAAGCTGAGATTGTGTGCCAAACTTGCCTTGCATTTTAATAAGGAGTTTCTAGCCTAGTCAATAATTAAAGCAGAGCAGGTGCGGTGGGGAAGTTGGGTGTTCCCCAAAAGCTAAACCAAGGCGCTTTTGTAAGTCTCCCTGGGCAGAGCCAAGTGAGTGAAGGATGGTAGGATGCCCTGGCACCGGCTGGCTTTGTGCAGTAGTTTGGAAAAAATGTAACTTCAGACTGAAGAGCTCTAGGTGTTGAAGGATAATTTGGCTTATTGGTGTGGCGCGCCTGCAATGAGCCCTTTTGGGGTGGCAGAGGAAATACTGAAATGTTTTGCTGCAGTTTCATCTTCAGATATGAAGAGCGAGTGCACTTGCTGAGATTTCTGTGAAATGTTAAAAAGAGGGAACAAGACTTTTACAGAGGAGTCTTGCTGCCTTTCTTTTCGGCTAGCGTGTGGGCAGAGAGGCTTTCAGCTCAAGACCTAGTTTGTCATCTTGAAGGATCAGAGGTAGGAAGAGAAATTTGGGATCATGAGTCTTTTAATGAATCAGAGCAGGGATACTAGCCTGTGGACCTTGACCTATACATTGCAGACTAGCTTCTAGAGTTAAATATAGTGCTGCCTCTGAGGGTTAATTTCAATTTAATCTTATTTTAGAGATTCCATATTTACTGCTATTCTTGCTGTTAGTTTGCAGTCTCCAGTGTAGTGCTTAACTGAGCTTGTCCCATCAGTTTTGTGGGTGGCGTAGGTGGACTTATCTCTTTGCCAAAGGACTCGGTTATTTTGAATAATATCTGTATAAAGCTGTAAAATCATAGGTTTGTCCAGTAAGGTGGTTAACACAGACAGAGGATGTGACTGTCTAGCACGTCTGTACTGCAGCCGCTCGCTTAGGAAGAGCACTGTATACTTGTGCTGTGCCAGTCCTAAAAGCACGTGCCGGGTAGTGGTTTGAAAGGAGAGGGATATATTTTTGATTTGTGCTGAAGCTCTGCTAGTTTTGTCATTCTTTATCTCCAGCGTTTTGCAATGGAAAGCCTTAGGTGATGTTAGTTTACAGGTTCTTTGAGTATCTTAGTTTTTGCTGAGGGAGAGAGTTACATAAGAGTTAAGCTAAATGCCATGCCTGATTTTTCCCTAAACAATGGAATAATTAATGTAATTTTCTTCTCCGTGTTTTCGCTTAATGTGTTCCTAATAATATAGCTGGAAGTGGCAGATGGGTATCCTGCCTCCGAGTGCTTCACTGTTGGGAATATGCTGATGCTTTGCTGATGCCTGATGCTTTGCTGGAATGTGTCCTATATCCGTGCTTCCTTTGGCTTCTGACCAGTGTTTCTTTCAATGCTGCTTCAAGGTGCTCCAAAAAGTAGTTTGTCAGCTTTGGAGGTTCCCTTGCCTCAAGATGGCATAGCCATGAATCACCGCGGTGATCGAGTTAGCCAAGATGTGACTGAATCTTTAATTTTGTCAGGATTACATTCCTTAGCATTCCCTCACTAGTAAACAAGAAAATATTTAGTGTATGTTGTAATTATAGTGAATGGTGAGGAGGCACTGAAGATGATACGTTTTCGGTACTGGCTAAAATACGCTCTCATTGAAAGTTGCACTTCCTCCGCTGGAAAACAAGGCTGGGGGATATTTTGGCCTTAAGCTCCTCTTGGCCCCAAGACCTACTATGCGATTTTAGCCTGGTCCTTGTGACAATTAAGCAATTCCTTGTGTTCCAGGTACTCGCTGCGATCACGATGCTTTCCAGGAGCATGTCCTCAGCTTTATTTTCCCTTCCTAAACATGAGGCTGAACGTGCTGTCAGTCAGCTCGTTGGCAGAGGCGGCTGCTGAGCTCGGAGCGGTGTTCTTCCTCCAGCTGTGCTCCATCCCGGTCAACATCTGGGCTGCTGTAGGATGTGGGTTGCTCACCTTCCCCACCACCAGCACATACGTGGTGGCACCAAGACGGTTCCTCGTGTGCTAGATCAGCTGCCCCTTGCTTTCTGAGATAGAGCAGCTATTGCCATGCTGACTAATTGGTGGGGACAAGGGGACTGGAATGCTCTGGGAAATAGGAGTTTCCCTCTTGGAAATGTCACAGGAAGCATGGAGGAAATCATGTGGTTTAGGAGCGGTTACCTCACTTTTCTGTCTCATCCGAACCAGCGCCCTTTCATCAAAGTATACAGAACCTGAACAATGCGATGCCAGCTGGCTAATAAATAAACCATTTTCCATTTCCACACCGGGTATCGGGCTGACTTTTAATGCCATGTGAGGAGAAAGGAAGAGCGTCACGTTGTGTTGCCTTGTGACCTTTCAGATTGACTACCCGGCTTCCTACCCGCTTGCTTTCCCTTGGTCTGCTGTCGTAGTTAATAACTCTTCCACATGCTCTTTTTCGGAGCACAGCCCAGAAATGGTCATCTTTGTAGGTAGCCAGAGCTGTTACGTATATATAATAGATATTTTTTCATATTCTCCTTGTTCTGCCAAAACTGCTGAGGATTGCTAGCAAACAGGTTGTGGTGAAACGCATCCAGAGTTGCGGTGCTGCCGCTTTTTCTTCTCCCTGCCAACCCTCCTGGTTAAATGGTACCGTGGGCCTGCGTTGGTATTTCAGGTGGGTGCATCCCCAGCAAGGAAAGAGCCTCAAACATCCCGTAGCTACTGTTGACTCCTTTGCTGATGGGCTCTAAAGGAAAACGCCCAGTATCGCTGGTTTTAATAGACAGCTCCATCTGCATGGATGGGATCACGCAAGAGTCCTTTTTAACGTTCCTGTGGCTGAATCATGGAACACAAATGTCTGAGTCACCGCAGATGAATGCGGTGTTTCACGTTGGTGTGAAGTGAAATGTGAACAACAGTGTCTTTATTAGAGGAGCTAATATTTGTGCTCATTATGGGTTTCATTAGACTTTAAAGTGAAACAATCTAGAAGAGTTCCTTTGACAATGTATATAAACAGACTATTAACATTTGAATGCCGGGTTTTTAGTGGGATGCTGGTCTGGATGGAGAGGAAATGAAACCTCAGAGGAAAGTGATGTACCCCCCTTCTTGGGCGTTTATTGCCCGTAACTGGTCGTCATCTTGTTTTGTTTCAACCATCTGACTTCTCTTGAAATCCTGTAAAATTTTCACGTAACTGGGATTTCTTGGTTACTACATTTTTAGAAGAAAATATTGAAGGGGCTATCAGCCGTATCCCTTCTTGCTTTCCTGTAGAAAGCTCTTTGCTATTCTGAGCTCTTCCTTCTCATAAAGGTCACTTGTCCTCGAGGAGTAAAGGCTTTACTCTGGTTTCTTCTGGTTGCTGCTATGTCAGATGGCCCTTCTGCATTATTATGGGAATTTTGGACATTTGTTCCTTGTCCTTGCTTGAAATGTGGATTTTCCTTTGTCCTAGATGTGCAGTTGGATGCGGGCTGAGGTTTTGTCTCCTTACTGCTGTTGGTAGAGCTGAAGCAACCTTACGAGACGGGGTGCTAAACCCCAAGCGTCGGTGCTCTGTGCTCTTCATGTGCTGTTGGCAGGGAACTTGGGCAGGTTGCTTTGTCCCATATTTTTCCCCAGCTGTGAGACAAAGCACTGTGGACGCAAAGGGTTACTTAAGAGCACAGTAAGTACGGCTGCTCTTAACGCTCTGTCCTTGGGCTAGAGTTGAGACAGGAACGTTTTTTTGCGTTGTGTCTGCTGGTGCAGAATTTGCACCTTTCTGTCCAGAGCTGGAAGTGAAGGATGGACTGGCAGGTTTTTCTGGCCGGGAGTCCACCTTGAAAACAATGATGTTGGTGTTACTTTTGGTTTGGATTTCTGCTGTTCTCTGCATCTTGTCCATCCCTCTTCTGGTGGGGTTTTTGTTCTTTCTACCCCGAAGAGGAGAGAGTTGCGGCTGATACTCCTAAAGGATGTTTGAAGTCCGAACCCAGTTGCAGTTTGAAGTGCAGATTTGTATCTCTTTGCTCCTTGAGCACCACAGTCCTGCGTTTCGGAAGCAAATATTAATGCTTCTGCTACAAACTTTATTACAAGTGCCTTTGCCAAATAGTCTTGTTATTCTCCTTGTGATGGTTCGTAAGGCCTGATCAACGATACAGAAATGTGAAAGTGCTTTATTGCATGATTGTCTTTTCACAGCCTGGTGAGTTACTGTGCGGCACCACAGCCTGAGTAACTGTCGTGCGTGCTCTTGGACTGCAGCCACTCTGAATTTAAATGCATTAGTTTAAATCGCTTTCATTGAAATTTAAGCTAATGTTTCATGTTTTACTAATGTAGAAATAAGGGGTCAGGCACATGATTGTGCTGCTGTGCTTTAACAACCTACCATGTGTCATCTGTTCTGCAGCAGAGCTTTATGCACTCTTAATTCACAGCAAATGCAATATAAAATGCAATGGCTTTAATCTCCTTGGAAGTCAGGCAAGTCTAGATGCGGTGTTTAGCATTCTGTAGCGTTCCCAGATGCAGGGATATTTTTTTCCAGACTTCCTTCCAAGCTGGACAGCTGATTTACAGACTTGAAGTCTTCCAGCCTCTATCTCCGAACTTTGTGGGTCTCTGCCAGATGGCAGTGTATTTAAATGGCTTTAAAATGGCTTTTTCTTTGTTTCAAAGCAAAGAGTCTTAAATGAGGTGGAGCGTGCCTGTGAATCAGTATGTTAATTGCCCACAATGAAAATCAAAAGTACTTGGAAGACTGACTGCTGTGGCTGACCAGGCAGAAACGCAGTCTCCTCTTCCGAGCACAGAGATGTCTGGTGGTGGGAGGCTGAGAAGAGCAACGCTTTTAGGAACGTCCCTATGTTCTGCGCGAGGGAGGAGAGTGCTATTTGCTCCTCCGCCTCCACGTGTCTGCTGATCCCTTGCTCCTCCACCTGCTCCTGCCGCCGTGCTCTTGCTGTCCACGGGGATGGTGGTCATCTGCTCAGCAGGCAGGGGTTAAGGACAAGCCGGGTGCTGGTGCAGGTGGAGAGGTGTCCTGCTTCCTCCCGTGTTTTTACGGCTGTGCTTCGGAAGAGAGGAATGGATTTGCAAGTTGTCCCATGGCGTGTCTAGTATGTTAGTGGAGGAACCAAGAGCAACGTCTTCCAGGTGTGTTGGTGGCTTAGGTGGAGTTATATTAGATTTCAAAACTACCCCCTTCCCTTTTCTGGGGTGTGCTGGCTGCAAAACTGCCTCCCACTGCGACATGCGGTTGTGAAGGGCGATCTCTGCCGCTCTGAAGCGGGCGTTTGCTTTGCGTGTCTGTTCTGACTCATGTGCAGCATTGATTGTTCCCAGCTGCGCCAGCCCAAATTGACAATCTTGGATTTTGTTGTTTCCCAGAATAGATGATTTTTACTACTGGGACTGCTGTAGTAGTGAGCTTGTCCTGAACTCTTCCTGGCTGCCTGAGTAATATTCAGTGATACTGAAGTACTGCGGCTGCTGGCCTGACAAGGACAGGGACCTTGAGGGCCGTGGCAAATCTTGGTGTGTTTAAAACTGCTTTTTCCTACAGCCCTTCCTACCGCGGAGAGAGCAAACCTGGATGTGTCAGATGGGTTCAAGCTCCTGATTAGTCGCTGGTGTGATGCTGCAGCAAATTCCCGTATGTTTTTGAAAATTGTTTTTCCTTTTCCCCAGAATTAAGATTAAGCTTCTGGATGTTAAAGGTTTTCCCACTCCTCTGTGGTATGGTGCACAGGGGTTGGAAATGATCTGTGGGTTCACTGAAGTCCGAACACAAATTTTGATGAAAAATTAAAGAATCCAAGTGGACATATTTAAACTCTGGAGATCTTTGTTGTTGTAGTGCAAATGTTGAGGGGGATATTTGTTACCTTAACCATCGAGATGTGACACACGAATAAAAAATAAACTCTTCCTTGTTAAATTTAAATTTTCCTTTGTTAAATTTAAATTAAAAGAGAAGACACGCTTCCTGCTCCTACCTTCTTCCTGGTAACTTTGGTGGAGAGGGGAATTGCTATGGAATTGTATTTTTATTATACGTCTGGCTAGATGCATATCAGCTCAGGCACTCTTTTTGAAATTCCCTTTACTGTCAGGATAGTGCAGCTCCTACAACAGTTAGAGTACCGTGCTTTCTCATTCATCGCTGCCTTGGTTTGTATTTCGCAGGCTCAGGTACTCCATTACCTCTTTGATCTCGTTTGGGAGGTGAAACCACTCCATGCATTGGCGTGCATGGTTTCTCCAAGCCCTTCCTTGAGCAAAACACCCTGGTCTCCCTCTCTTCCCGCTCCCAGCTTCTCTCTCTTCTCCCTAAACTTGATGCGAGGAAGGAGCGAGGGGTGTTGATGATTTGGATTATGCAGCTAAGTGGCTGGAGCGTGGCTGGCTGTCTCCTCCCCTTCCTGAGCTTCGGCCCTAGCCAGCTCGGCGCTGGAATGACAGGCATTCCTGCGTGAAGGGAGCTGGCACGGACGCCTATTTATGAGAATCAAGTGCTCTGCCATGGGGTACAGGGAGAACAGGACCTGCGCTGGACCGTCGGACGCCCGTGCCGTTGCCTGAGAGTTGGCAGCCGCCTCGCTTGCCGGGCTCTTTCCCAGTCCAAAGTGTGGATTTATCATTTTAAAGGACTAAAGTGCTCTCTCAGGGAAGACTTTTTTTTTTCCTCTCTCCCCCTCCCGCCTCCTCCCGGCGAGCTGCTTAGAAAAGAATCTAATGGGGCAGCCGCACTTCTCGAGACCGGTAAATCCAGCTGCTTTTGGTGAGTAATGGAGGGCAAGGGAGACGGAGGAAACTTTGGGGCTGCGGCAGGGCAGGATTGCAGGTGAAACGGAGGAGTCGAGGGGAGTGGAATGCGGGGCTTGTGTAACCTGCGCCCGGCTTGGGACCTGGGAAGAGAAACCAGAGAAATAACTCCATTTCCTTCCTTTCTCTTACTCATGTCACATGCAATCGCTGTGCAACGTGTTCTGCTGATCTTCGGACAGGCTCCATGCTGCAGTTTTTAGGGATAGCCTCTGTCTTGCACGGCCAGGTTCAGGGACACTAGCTTTGCAAAGCGCTTGGGCAGCACTAAAATTCACCTGAGTGGGGTAGGAGTCAGCCCCGAGCCCCCCCGATAGTCTGCCCGGATCAAAGCTGCCCAGAATTGCCTCCTTGTGTGTGATGACACCCGGCTTTTTGGGGCAGCTGAAGTAGTTTTGGGGGGAGAAGGGGCTTGGCAGTCATCTTCCTGCTTGTTTTCTCTCTCTCTACTCCGCGAGGTGTCTGAGTAACTGGCAGGCTGTAGCAAACGCAACCTTGCTTTGAGTCCTGGAAGTAGCCCTACTTCCAGAACGCTGTGTGTAGGTCAGTGTTATTTCCAGGTCTCTGTCTTAGGTGCTGTTCCCAGCTCTGGGACTGTGATGCACTGACTATAAGAGGAGACTTTACGCATCGTGCCGTTCCCTTTTATCTCATACCGACTTGCTGTCAGCTGTGTGGGCAGAGTTGCTTACTCTCATCTGTAAAGTGAAATTACCTGATTTTTAGAGAAACACTTGACATTTGCGAATGGAGAGCTCCCTGAGATACAGATTAATTTTTTTTTCGTTCTTTTTCACTTTTACAACTTTGAACCTACCAAGCATTTTTAGGGCTCAGATTAAACCAGTGATTCTCTCTTCCCCACCCCCAGTTCAATCCAGCTAGCATTGTTCAAGAGCTGCTAAAAATAAGTGGTATTGAGAGAGTGGAAGGGAGAAGTAAAAGTTCAGTCGTCTTCGTACTGTCGATGGGGATTAACAGCTCCATTGGACTTAGGCGCTGTTAGAAGCCGACCTGTTCAGTCCTGGGCTCTTTCTCTCATCAAGCACCAGAGACGGTGGTAATTTTCAGGGGAGTGGGCTCACTTGGTGTAATGACATTGTCCTTTGCCGGAGGCTGGAGGCCAGCAGACCTGGTGTTTCCGCAAATGGTCATTTGCTATCTGAAGTCTTTTTTCATGGCACAGCTTGCATAGTTCCTACTGAATAAATTGTGAACTTGAAGAGATGGTTCGTGCATTAACTTTGGCAGGATGCTGTTGAAAAGAAAAGTCTTGTGAAGATTATGGTGATTAGAAGCGTACAAAAGACAGGGAAGCCAAGGGCCGGGACTATTTGAGGCTGTTTTGTGAGCACAGTCTTTTATTGCTTTAAGGTCAGGATTCACGTCTTCCCTGGACCATTCAGGAAATGCACATGAAGTTTTTAAAGCTGTTACAGGAAGCTAGAAACATTTACCTAAAGTGCTTTTTTTTGATACTTTAACCTTAACAGCATTTCCCTCAAAAGAGTCTTTGTTTGCTTTTTGAGTTGTAGCTGTTTGCTTGAAAGCTTTTTGGATTCTTAACTGCTCTGCCCGGCACAACAAAGCTGAAGACGAGGGAGCTGAATTATTCTCCAGCCTGTGCATCAACACTGTTTTGGCAACGGGAGGGTTTGTTGCAGTCCCACGGCGTTAGCCAGTGAGGATCCCGCGCAGGCTCGGCGTCGCGAGGCAGTTGGTCCCGCTGTAGCCTTAGGTCCGGGCTGTACCGCAAAACACGCTTCTGAAGGTACAGTGATGTTGGGCGTGGAATGAGCAGCCACATTCTCAGCAAAAGTTCCTGATGCACCTTTTGGGCTTGTGACAGCAGAATTTCACGTGCATGTGTAACTTAGGGAAGTAGAGGTGATTAAGCAAAAGAGTTCAGAGTTGCTGCGTGGCATTGAAGCGCCTAATTTGTCTGAGTGCTCTTTAGCTCTCAGCTAAGCGTTTACACTGTCTTTTGCTGTAGCATAGTCTCACTGCTGCAGTTCTGTCTGTCTGTGAGCCTTGAGGCTATGACTGAGAGACAGAAATGCCTGGTGAGCTCCTTGTGAACAGAAACTCCTGGGATTTGTGGAAATCCCGTAGTAACTACTACGATAAGAGATGGATCAGGTTCTGGGTGAACTGTGGTTTGCAGATGGAAAGAATCTGGCTCAAGCTCATGATTTACACACTATGCAAGTCCTGTTACAAAGCAAAACACTGATGCTTTCTTGTTTCCTTTGCAAGGATGTCTCTTAATGAATATAGAATTTAACAGATCTTAACATCTCTGAAAAGGACTGGGTTAAAGAGCCTGTTGTAGTGTAGGCAGTGGTGAGATGCATCTTCTTTTGGAGCTAAAATCTGCTCTACCAACTCTTGGATGTCTGCAGAGATATTTCAGGGAGAAAAGTAGCAGGTTCTCGGTCTTTTCCTAACAGCTTCAGTCTGCAGCCCTGTCCTGGGACTCGCTGACCCTTCATCCTTAAAGGATTGTGCCATTTTCTTCATGAACACTGGAAATCAGTAGTTTCCCTCCCAGACGTATAGCAATATAATATGAATTGTCAGCATCTGGGATGCAAGTCTTTGATTTATTCACAGCCTTCGGTCTTGCTTTGTTAGGGTCTGTAACTTGGATCTTAAAGTGATTTTTAGCTTATGTAACGGTGTGCCCGTTAAAAACAAAATAAACTTCTCCATAGCCATGCTGGCTTTTGGTGGTATGTGGCCTGACTTAAAATGGTTTAAAAATTCACCAGGACTAATTCAGCAATGACCGACACTAGACACAGCTTGGGTTTAATTTTTTTTTTAATAATGCGCATCAGAGGTGCTGCTATCTCGTGTACTGTTGCAGGTATCTTCCCTATGAGAGATGGTCCTTAACGAAGGAAAGGCTTTTTGTTTATTCATGTTGGTACCTGAAGTCTCTACTGTGCCTTTTGCTAGGCTGGTAGCGCATTGAAAGGATGTTCTGGGGCTTGATCTCTGAAGATGGGGGGTTAACTATATTTGCTCATGCAATGGCTTTTCGTCCCCTAGACCACGGTGTGACCATAAACCATTACATTTATATGTTGGTATTTCCTAAAGGTCAGCTAGGTAGCTGCTTGCTGTTGTGAGTGTCCCACGTGCATGGCAGTGGTGTGAACGCGTGCGGTATTTTTAATTGACCCCACGGATCCTGGCTCCGCTGGTTTGACCCATTGAGAGTAGTGGTAGAAGTGAAAGCTTTACCATCTTTAATAGCAATGGCTGCCCCAAGCCTGACAAAAGCTTTGGGAGCAGATGACACATGCAGCACCGCAGCCGCTTGCTGACGGCGTGATGAGCTTGGAGACCAACTGCGAGTCTCCAGCTTCTTCCACTGAAATGGTTTCTCTTCTCTGGAAAAAAAACATTACAGCTGTAGCTCAACACCACCCATGTTCTTGCCACAACAGTTTGCACCTAACACAAGGTGCAGCGGGAGAAGAGCTTTTTTTCCGCCTGCATTTTAACGGCAAGACTTGAGTGTGAATGTGTGTAGCAGTCTGCAGGGGGAGGGTTTGAAAGACCAGCTGGCCAGGCGTACTGATGGAGAATTGCATCCCTAGCTGCTTGGCACTGCTGGAGCTTTCTGCCTTCTTGTGTCTCCAGGCTGTGCCAATTTTGTGACATTTCCCTAGACTATTTCAGTCTAAACATTTTGGGTTAACACAAATCTGCTGTTTAAACAGCTCAAATTCACCTGCTTGTTTTGCTGGAACATGATCAGGGCATGTTAAGTGTTTCAGAGAGGAGATCTGAAATGGCAGCAGGCTCTGGTGGGGAAGCTGGGAGATAGCAGCCAGGGCACGACTCCCTCCCCAGGCCGGCTGGGTCCTGGGGGTCTGTCCGAGGCATGGCAGGTTGAGTGCTCCAGGACATCTCCCCAAGGAGCAGCACCCACGCTTGCCTGGGGCAGCGTGCAGAAGTTGCAGTAGGTGTTTTAGTCCGGAGGTTTTTTCTCAACCGGGGCCGTGTTGCGGGGCGGTGCGTTAGGCATGGCGTGCTGGTGTCAGGGTGGGCTCTGTGGGGCTCTCCCTACTTCAGGGTCGCTTTTCTGAAGTGGGTACTTCATGTAGCTCTTGCAGAAAGGTTAAACAAGGCCGTGCTTTGGCATGGGGGCACATTAGGGACCTGCTTATTGGAAAGCTCTTGACCTTCTAATGAGGACTCCCCTGGGTTCACCTGCGTGACCTCATTTACCCTTTTTCATACATTTTAAATGGGTTTTCCAGCCTGGGACCGCAGTGAAGAAGGTGAGGCTGGTCTCTTGGACACAGACTTGCCACGCAGGTAAACAGCCGTGGTGCTGAGCAAGGGCCGGGTTGGGCGAGGGCATCAGCTTCCTGATGCTTCTCACCCTTCACTTAAAGTCTCGTTCGTCTTTTTTTGCCCCGTTTCTTTCCCCGAGCACTGCGCTGTGGTTCCTTAGCAGTTTCCCAGTGCGTGACTCGGATAAGGAGGGGTTTCTGCCTTGCATTGCAACGTGGCTTAGGGACCCTCCTGTACCTTGTAGAGCAGATCAAGAGGAGGCACAGAGAATCCACCTTGCCGAGGCTCCCTTCACAGTGAAGGCAGCTCGGGCAAGAAATGTCCTCTCTGCACCGTTTCATGGAAATTTGAGCTGGAAATGGGCTGTGAATGGAAGGGAAGGTCCTTTTCTGAGGGAGTATGAGCACTATCTAATGTGAACAATCACGGAACAATGAAGTTATTTAAAATAGAGATCGGTAAAACACACCTACAGCTGCTGATCCACCCACTAATTAGCAGTAAATGTAATTCATAATTGCATCACAACAGACTGTTTTAAATGTCTATGTCGGTGTGGTAATTATGGATGGTAAAAGGAAGAGTGCTGTGGAAGGGCATTACAAGTAGCTCTCCTGTGAGCAGCCTGTGCTGCAGAACTGGACAGAATGAATCCCATTTTGTATCCGGGAGGGAAACTGCTTTCATGGCATCGGTATCACCCCGTGGGCTGTAGTGAGCTCGGGATGTTCACACCGTTTAGTAACGTGTATAGAGTTTTATTCTACACAGAGCAAAAGGGATGGTGAAAATGATTTGGACTGTGGGTTTATGCTATGAAGGGGTACACGGTATGCCTGTCTCCCCCTCTTGCGTGGCTGTTTTTAGACACGGAACTGATTATAAAACAGCAAAACAGAGTGTTTTTGCGTTGGACGAGACCTGATGCGCAGCACGAGCCTACAAGCAGTTGACAGCGTGGCTGATGGAGTAGCGTGGCAGAGAAGCAAGAACCGAGTTATTCGATATCGATGCTGAATGTCATTGTGAAACCTAGCTTTTGTATTAACCTGCGTGATTGCAACTAATGGCAGTCAGGCACCTGGGGTGGGACTCCACCCTGAGATGGTATTTTATTTGACAGCCAGACCTGGACTGCAGAAGCTGCTGAAAGAGGTTCTTCCGCCTGGAGTAAAACTCGCGTGTGGGCTCTCCCCCACTCTCCCTGCTTTTAGCTGCTCCTGCTTTGGGTATATCGTGTGTCTCCTTGCAGTTTCGGCTCATCCTTTCATGTCCACTGTTCCTCCCTAGCTGCTCGGAGGTGGCTGTGGCGGGGGAATGCTTGTGTTGCTCTCCCTCTAATTGGAAATGGAGACATCACAGCTTGCTGAGGTCTCCGTTCATTAATCTGTGGACCTGATGGTTGAGTTTTCTTTTAATAACTTACTTTGCTTAGTGCAGCACTCTGACACCTTGGGTGGCAGACAGCACATAAGTTACATTCCTAAGAGCAATTCAGGGAAGGGATATATATGAAGCGAGCTTGGTACGACTGCCTTCAGTGCTGTTACTGCTCCTTGGAAAGGTGAGGGAAATGCCTTTGCGTGGCACTTGGGATCCAAATTCAGTCCGCAGCTTGTGCCTGGCAAGCGGTCTTGCCTGCCTGGTAAACTTTGGGAACGCTCTGTTGAACAAAGTGAATACTGCTTTTTAAAATTACATGTACAACTCTAGGGCTAATCTTCTAGTCTCTGAAGAAAGTGCCTCTAAACATCCAGACAATTCCTCTTGGGTTTCTGGGAGCTTCAAATGCCGCTTTTTTTTGCCCCCACTTCCACCCTCCCTCCCTCCCAGTAGAAAATCACAGGTCAGTGCTGACATCTTGTATGTTACTTTCCACCCAACTTCTCTCCTGTTATGAAGCCAGATTTTTTTTTTTTTTTAAGAAGCCGCTCCGATGCGGAATTTATCTTGCTCTTTCAAATAAATGTTGGCTGGCATCAGCTTTTCACTGGTTCTGAGTGAGCTTTCTGTTAGGGGGCTGATTTAAAAACAAACAAACAAAAAATACAACCAACAACCGAACAGCAAAACCCCATCAACCACCACTGTGTGGAATCTGGAGTCCCACGAATGAGAGGGGAGAAACCTGTACAGAGCTGGAAGGGTCATGCATTTTAGGTAAAGTCCGAAATGGCCATAATCAGCTTTGAAAAGCCTTTTTTTTTTTTCCCTCTTCTGCTGGTTAGCACAGTGGCACTTCCTTGATGCTCCAGCCTCTCAGTAAACCAGAGTCCTGGGCTGGTTTCCCTCTTCCTCCGTCATTTGATTAAAGACTGCACTTCTTGCCTGTGATCTAGATCCTCCTACTTGAAATACTCTCCGGTTTCCCTTGTGCTGCCAGCATGGTCTCTGTTGCTCTTCTCTTCCCTATTATTCAGTGATCTTCCATTTCATTTGTGCTCAGACTGAAAAATTGGGGGTCTGTCTGTCCTGCAGTGTTGCACAGTGACAGCCTGTGCCCAGTCCAGCCGGCCTGAGGCTGCTCGGGAGCCCGTGGCTGGGGCTCCCCGTGCTTGACGCTTCCTGGGGTCTGAAATCTCATGCTAGGAAGCACTTCAGGGTTGCAGGTAGAGCTCCATCAAACAACTCTTTTATTTCCTGTTTGTTTTTTTTTTTTTCCCCTGTCCTGAATCTGCTCTTCCCCATGTTGACAGGAATCTGCTTTTTCACATCTGGGTCTGTATCCTTGGTGAATATTTGTAGGATATAGCAGATACGTTGTGAGCTCTTTGTCCTATGTGCAAAATGGCTTTCCCCTAAAATTCCTCTTAGCCTCAGGAGATGGGATTCTTGGCTGAACTTTCCACATGGCCTGCAGGGTATTGTCTTTTCTGCAGGCACGTCATACAGGCTTGTCTGAAGTTGACTAAAAGGTCTTTTGTGATCCCAGAAGGTTTGCAAACTCCAGAACGTTTGACTTAGAGGCTCAAAAATAAGACGCACAAGTGCAATTTGTAACACAGCACCTCAGCCTGTGGTATGCGGTGTTTGGCAGGACTGCATCGTAGGGCTCTAGGTAAAGTCTCGAGGCTCTGTTCTCGATATTGCGTGTTTTCACGGAGTTCTGCGACGCAGCTTGGGTGCTCCTGTCTTTTGCAGTGCTGAAGCCAAGGGATTATCGGTCTGTAAATGAAGACCATGAAACGGGCCACCAGCTGGCTTCACTTAGGTTGTGTGCACTCTGATTTTTATTTTTTTGCAGGCATTGCTAGATTCTGCTGATTGTAAGTGTTCCCTTATGTTTCATCAAATACCCGGAAAACACCAACACCAGGCAAGCCAGAATTGACAGTCACCAGCTTAGCGTTTCGTGCTCTGGTTCTGCTTCGCAAGTTGTTCCTTTATGAGCTTTTTTTGTTGCAGCAAGTTGGGGTTTTTTTTGCATGTCCCTTCTCTCCTCCATGTCCTTCTTGTGCTGTTCTCCAGAGACTTCGAGTACAGTAGGTGGAGCACAGGCCTGTATTGTGTTGCTTTCCTGTGTAGTTGTTGCTCTTGGCCAGTGTTGCTGGCCTTATTTATAGAGGGAAAAATCAGAGAGGCTAAGTTCTAGCACATACAGCTGTGGTAATGGGTCTGGTAATTTCAGTGTGTGTAGACATGAAACTCGGCTCTGCAGTCTGGAAGGTATTTGCGTTCATGTAATTACTTGTGTCTAGCACCAGTTGCTTCCAACTGAAGATGAGAAACTGCAGCAAAGTGATTTGGGTTCCTTGGGCGAAGCTGTGACACTGCAAATTTAAACTAATCCTTGTTTCATTAGGAAGCCTCTTATCAGTTACCCTTTGCACTGTTAACATTGGAAACCCCACTCTTGCCTCCCCAAGCTAATGTGAAATGCTGACGGGTTACCTGAAGGCATGGAGTCTTGCTACCTTCTTTGCATGAATGTGCGCCACCGTTTCCCAGTGTGTTTCCCAGTGTGCAAGGGGCAGGCTGGTGGGAGATGGCAGCTGTTATCTGCAGCACAAAGGTAACTTCTTTATTCTTTTCTGTGCAGCCGAGGAGGTGGATCACCCCCCAACTGATGCCGGCATGGGGGTAGATGTTCTGGAATCGGGTGACACCACACCTCCTACAAAGAGGAAAAGCAAGTTCTCAAGCTTTGGCAAGATCTTCAAACCCTGGAAGTGGAGGAAAAAGAAAAGCAGTGACAAATTTAAGGAGACTTCGGAAGGTAGAGTAATCGGGGTGGGTGGGAGTCCCTTCCTCCGCTTGGGAAACCTGCCATTAGCCATCTGGCTAGTGAGAAGGGCTTGTTGTCACAAGCCTGAGTGCTGACACACACACAAGAACCAAAATGTGACTTTGGTGTCAGGCTGGCACCTGCAGTCTCTCCAGAAACACCTTGCCATGGAGCAGTAGTTTCAGACAAACAAATTCCTTTCTTGCAAGGAACCTCCCCAAGCAGCTGTGAGGAGGAGGGAGGGTTTGCTCCACGATCACCAATCTAGTGTGAAGTGCAGGCCTGAACGTGCAGTCCCTCCTCCCTCCTCTTAATCCATGCAAAACCAGTGAAATTTGAAGCCCTTTTATTTCCTTTCCAGAGGATCCCTTTAAAAAAGTATCTTCTTGAACTTCTAGCTTACCCTGTTTTCTGAGTGCTTTTTTTCCAATTTAATATCAGTTTTAGAACGAAAGATTTCTATGCGAAAGCCAAGAGAGGAGCTGGTAAAAAGAGGGGTTCTGTTGGAAGACCCTGAGCAGGGTGAGTCTGCAAATGAACTTCTCCTCCTGTCTTGTGTTCTGTGTAGCTGATCTTCCTCTGGCAAAACCTCACCCTTGCAGCCATTTTTTCTTGGGAGACAAATTTAAGGGCTCTTTGCTAATGTGGTTCCCGTCTGTCTTGCCCTTTTCAATATGCTCTCTCGTCTGACTTTTGCACCTGGCAAGGAAGGCAGCCTGTTCAGTTAGGAAGATATTACTAAGAAAGCGTGATGCCTGTCTTGGGCATCTTCCTGTCTGCTGCCAGCGGGGAGGGAAGGGGTGTTCTGTGTGTCACTTCCTATCCTGTCCCTCCCGTACGTGTCCCGCTCCAGCTGCCTTGTCTTGTCCTGCTAAGCTTCCCCGTCACACTTGCTCTCACCATCTCCGGCTTGTTCTGATCACGCTCCAGACTGCACTCTAACCACTGCGGGAGAGCCGCTGACCTCGGAGCTCAGGTTCGAAGGCCTTAGGCTTGGAAAAAGAAACCAATTGATGACTTTTGAGCTGCCTGGGTAGGGGCGTTTCCTCAAAGAGTTATAGACGAGACGCTTCATGGTATGGTGTGACAGTTAGTCACGGCTAAGCTTATTGAAGCTTGCCCTGCTGTCAAAGAAGTCTTATCCCCTTTTCTGTCATCCCTGATGTCTCTTGAGTTGGGGCCATCCTGCTAAAATAACTTTTCAGGCAGATCAGTTCACCATCTAGTCACCTGGCTGCGTGCTGGGTGATGCGGGTACAAGGGGAGGGGGGCAGGAACATGTGGTGGGAGAGCAACCCACCTGCCTGGGCGGCAGTGTGGTCTTTGGCTTAGAGCGATGTGTAATCGTACCTCGAAAGGCATACTGCAGAGGCAGCCTTAACCTAATGCAAATTTCGGGGGTCTTCTAAGAAAGATGCAAAGTGGAAAAGCAGAGGTGAAAAAGTGGTTTTCAGACCAAACTGCTGAAAGCAGAACTGAGAGGAAAAGTCTTAACATGGTTGTTTGCAGCTACACTGTAATGAAAGCCATCTACAACTACCTGAGGGTGTAAATGCTGGGCTGGAGGAAGAGTTCACTGGGGTACAAAAGTGTATGAGGTCACAGGATGAAACTGTGGAAGAGAGATCAAAGGCTTTGGGTAACAAACTTCCAACTAGAGATGACAGAGGAGGATCTTCCAAACTGTAATATGGGTGTAACAGAAGCGTGGCTAAGAGATGGAATTATTTTCTGCTTTGAGTCATCTGATCTGACTTAAGAAACAGAAGATGGCTATAATCTGGACAAAGTGCAAACCCAAGGTATGAGGGAGAGCAGTCAGTATTGTCAGGAGGGTTAGATTAGAAAGCGCATTATCTTAATCCCTTCTATGAGTTTAAGACACTTGGGCAGTCATAAGACGGCGGTGGTAGGTTATTGTATTTGCTTGCAATTTTAAAACCTGCTCTTATAAGGTCAGTTAATTTTCTTAGGCAAGTTCTTAGGGGAGAAAGTGCTGGAAACCCTTTGAGACGAGTGAGCGAGGAGGTAGGGAAGAGGTATAGTGGAGGCTTTCAAACCCGGTGCGGCTGGGAGAGGAGGCCCTGCTGCTCTCTGGGCTGGCGGTCAGCAGGTTGTGCTGGGCTCACAGTTGGACTGTCTTGACCTTGAAGGAGGTCACTGGAACTGAAGTCAGCCCTCTCACACCACCTCACTCCTATCAGGAGCGTTCCACACATGCTACAGCTCCCTGACAGAGAAGGGCACGCAAGGTTTGAATGGAAAGGAAAGCTAGATCATACCGTTCCCGTCTCCCTTGCTGAAAACTTCGGCTAGCCAGAGGCAATTGCTGCTGTAAAAAGCTCCGGCTCATCTCTTGAGTTTCAGCCCTGGCTGGGGAGGAAAATCCCTCTTGTTGCTGTCTGTACTTCCTGCGTTTCAGGGAAGGGCAGCTAAGCAAGTGAGGCAGCGCAGTCTTCCACCTCCTCTTAGAAACCAAGGTGATTTTTTGCAGAAAAGAAAGCCCGGGGAGCTTTTGGCTTCTTGGCATCTTTGCTTTCAGCTTCTGAATAACACCAGGTTAGGGAAGGAGAGATAATACCTTGGGGGGTAGAGGAGAGGTGAAGAGGACGGTGGAATAAATCATCAAAAATCAGAGCAACAGAGCATGCTGGGGTCTGACACCGGGGGGGGCCCATGATGCCATACGCTGCAATTGTTTGAGAGATGGTAGCCTGAAAATGCTAAGGATTTTTCATCAAATTGGTGATGTATCTATTCAAGTTTTCTTGAGTTGGAAAGCAGTCAAAATGGGCAGTGCCCCATTAGAGCGGATGCTAAGTCTGATTTTTGGGAATAATATTACGAAGAGTTTGTCCCGTCAGGGCAATTACAGAGGCAGAGAATGGTTTAGTATTTCCTCATTGTGACTAGGGCTTTAAGTGCTCTCAAAAGCACGGGCTGAAAAAAGGATGGTTTTCTTTCCAAAAGAGGTCTTGCTTCTAACATTTGGGAAACTCCCTCTGTAAAAGCAGAAGTAGTCAAGATGAACTACATCAGATTCCGGAGATGGATCATTACATCTGATTAAAACAAAGGTAAAAAAGCGAGGAAATGTGCTTTGCTGTGGGATGTTTTGGGTAGGGCAGTGATTTTTGTGCCGAATTCAGGGTAGAAACAGAAGGAAAATAGAGGTGCTTCAACTCATTCTAAGATTTTATCAAAATCTATTATTGCATGTCCAGTAGATTACTTGGCTAGTGTTGGATTTTGTAGTGCAGCAGAGAATTTGTGACTGCTCTGTAATGGCAGGTAGATACAGAAGCTGCTGGAGGTTTTTAACTGCGGTTGCAACTTCCTTGGGCTGTAGCACAGCATTGGGCATACTAGTCTTAAATGCGGTAGCGTTCTTTCTAAACAAGGTGGTAGATAAAGAGGCTGCTGAAGAAGAAAAACACTTGATGGGATACAGTGCTGTACTGCTTTGCTTGCTGATAATGAAATCAAGGGCTCTCAGCTTCAGCTAGTTGGTGTTGCTGTGCTCTCCTCTGCAGAAGGTAGACTGAAGGCTGTTTCAGAAGCCAGAGAGAAGTTGGTGCGGATCGATGGCAGTTCAGTAAGCCACGTCTCCTCCGTCTCGTGCTTTCTGAGTGTTTTCTGTTTGCTTCTCTCCCCTCCCGTCCCTTTGCAGATGGTGAAGAACCAGACAAGCTGAACCCACCTGCACTGAAGAATGGCCACACAGTCCCAATCGGTGGTCCCGGGGTTTGTAACCTGGCCAGCCAGGAGGAAGAGGCCACAAAGCCATCCAGCCTTAGGAAGCCTGTTCCAGCTGAGGAACCAAAGAAAAGGCAGGGTAAGAAACCAGATGTGTACAAAATTGGTTGCTTCAGATTCTCCCAGGACCAGTTTTGAATTCTCATCTGATTCTTCCCACCCTGCTCTGGGCCCTCCCGGCTCTTAAACTGAGCTGTCTCACTTTGCAGGCTCATCCAGCAGCCACTCTGGGCCCGAGCTGGAACCACCTCAGGAGCCGTATGTTCCCAGACAGCCTCTGCTTCCTCCAAAAAGACCTCCCTCCACTTCCCAGGAAGCAAACGAAGCGCAGGCGAGGGATCCAACGCCTGCCAGCAGCACTGCAAAAACTGCACCCTCCACCACAGCCCCTGTTGCGGCAAAGACAGTCAATTCCACAGCTGGCCCTTCCCTAGCCCCCAGGACTCTGCCGCCCGCTCTTGCCAGCGCCAACACTACTGCTCCCACGAGTACAACCAGCACAGCTCCTGCCAAACAGCCTCCCGTCCCTCCTCCCAAACCTGTCAACAGAAATAGCAACTCAGTAATAGGTAAGTGCCTTCGTAAGCTGGTGTTTGTACCCTGGGATGTTCTGGAGCCCTTGCTCTGAGAGTCTCTTCCCTTCGTCAGGGAATGTTTTTAGTATGATGTAGCAAATGTTGTATCATGAATGTCTGACCGTCTTTCCTGAATACAGTCCAGTTTGGACTCAGAAGATCTGCCAGTGTTTAGCCAGGGCGCACGTGTGCTGAGAACAATGTAATTACTGGAGACTTCTGCCATGAGCCATCCGATCTGTCAGACGTGCGTGCTCCCAGCAGCTACCTGCAGGAGGGAATCCCTGTCTGCTTTTGGCAGGAGCGGGAGTGGTGCAAGGAGAGGGGAAGGCGTTTCTCTGTCAGCTGTAAGACAGTGTCCTCGGATGTCGATGCTTCGCTGAGGGCTGGGATTCAGCTGTGGACAGCTGGGATTGGTGGATGGTGTATGAGATTTTTTGCTTTGCGAGACTATGGTCAGTGAGAATTGATGCTTTCAGCTGGTCTTTGCAAAAAGCAAAACCAAAAAAATCCACATCACACCAAAAAATGTCTGTTATGGCTGTTGCTGCTGGGCCATGTGGTTTCCACTTAGTGCAGAGAGGCCAGGAGCTGGCAGGGGTAATTCAGACTTCCCTGGTTATACTCGGGCACCTTCTCTAAGGTCTGTGGCTAGGGTATTGCCATATTAATCTTGTCCTTAAGTCTTGTCCCATGGATAAATCAGCTCAACTGTAATTTGAGCTGAATCTTCCCACTTACAGAATTAAATGTCTTCATCTCTGTCACTTTTCTAAGCGGAAGATCTAGGGAGACTTTCTTAAAGCTGAATAAGTCCCTGCTCTCTTTAGGAATTTTAGAGGTCTAATTTTAGATGCATCACCGCTGGAGTAAATGAGACAACTTCCATCCAGTCGATGGCCGGCCTGTTCATATTTCACAGACCACCTGCTAATCTTTGGATTGGATTAGCAGAGGCTAGTATAGATCGGGAGGGAGGTTCCTGGGAAGATCAATCAGACAGGTCTGCACTGTTATCACAAAAACTGGAGGCATTACCCACGTGTGGTTTGGGAGGCAGCGGTAGAAGCTTAGACGATGTGCAAGTTACCAGCTGAAGGAGCCTGGGCCACTGCTTTCAGCACGAACTGCATCACTCTGTTCTGCTTGGGGCTTCTCCTTGCTCTAGCAGGTTTTGCAAGCGACCTTGATATGGTGTTAAACGCTCCTGTATGCCAGACCAGCTTGATTAGTCTGACCATGCCTGAGCACTCGATGAAATACTTTCTTGTTTTCTTTAAGCTGCTTGCACACATCACAGATGGCATTTGAAATGCCCCAGCGCTAATTGCAGGAGGTACTTGTGGAACAAAAAATGTGGCTGGAGACAGCGGTCTATCAAACATATGTTCAGACCCAGCCTGCCTCTCTCCCCAACAATACAGGGCTGGGCTCGGTGCACCTGCGGCTGCAGGGGTGTGGAGGAGAGGAGAGCAGCCAGCCCCTCTTTTGTCTCCTGGATGAGAATGCAGATGCAGAGAGAGGCTTTGCAGGGCTGTGCATCCGGCACTACGGAGCTGTAACTGCGGCACACGTGCAGTCATTGCCGCGCGAGCCTTGTTTTGTTGCTGTGGATAAACAGCAGCAGTGGAATTGGCTTCATGAGCTCTCTCCACAGGTCTTTGATGCGTGCTCTGACTCGGGCATATATGTGCCCCCCTAAGGCAGGGGAGGACTGTTAATGTGCCGATCGCCCCTTTGTTCCCTCGTGAAGATGCTCCCTTATGTTCATTCTCTGAGCAGTTCTGGTGTCTGATGCAGTAGCTGAAAATAAGGCTCAGGAAACACTTTTGGGGAGTGGGAATTTAATCGGCATCAGCTTGAAAAAGCAAGCAGGGCAAACGGTGCTGTCCCGCTGGCCGGGAGCTTGGCGACAGCCCTGGTGCTTGGTGCCACTGACAGGTTTCAGGAGCCACAGTTACCGTAGCCTGTGCTAGAGCACCGGTTCTGACCACGGTGGCACGTCACAAGAGGTGGTGCCAGTCGTTGCACTGGGTTTATCGCACTGAAGGGAGACGGGCTGGCTCGGGAGGATGCTCTGAGCGGCACCCAGCCCTTTTCTGTCTCCTCTCCCTTCTGCCAGCTACTTGGTCCCTTTCAAAATCTGTCTATGATTGCCCAAAGGTGACTCAAGTCTGGTCCTGCCAGGCTTTGAGCGCTGCTGAGGAGATACTAGAATCCCTCTGGGGTGAAGTTGATGGGAGCTGAGGGCACTCGGTGTTTTGCACAATCTGGCCCTTAATCTACAAGGGGAAAGTCTGAAAATGCTAAACATCCCAAAAATGCGCCCACCTCTCTCCAGTTATGCAGCCTTATCTCGGTGAAACACTCCCCGCTTGCAGCACCCTCTTGTGGTGTCTGGTACTGCGGATTCCTCCTGGCTCCGTGCTGGGGCCGCCGCTGTGTGACCATCACCCGCTCCAGGTGAAATGTGCAGTAAATCTGATCCTCTTCAAGCAGGTGGGCAAAACCTTTCCAAGCCCAAGAAGCCGTTGATACGTGAATGTTAAAGGCTGCAAACTCCTAAAGCAAGAGCAGTGTTCGCTGGTGCAGCTTCTTCCCTAGGAGCCAAAGGGCGTTCTAGGAACCTGAGGTTGCCTGCGGCAGGCATTTTCCATCATATGACCCGGTCCCCATTTCTCCCTCTCTCCTCCATCACGCAGCAGACAAACTCTGTGTAGACTCAAGGCTCTTAGCTATTTTTTGGAAGTTTTGCTATTTATTTTGTAGTTTCAGAGAAGCTTATATGGGGCTTCAGGAACAGAGTGCAGGGGGAGTAGAGCAGAACCTCATCCTGAAACAGGCAGGAGCTGCTGGCAGCACGGTGTTCTTGGGCTGGGTCTGGCGGATGAATGGAAAGGGGGAGAGCACATTGCTGCTTGCAGTTCTGACTTTTGCCTTTGAGTGAGACTTCCCAAAAAGTTTTTTAATGTGCGAGGGAGCCATTAACACAACTGGAGTCTGGGGTGTCCTGGATGTCTCGGATTCCTTTGCAAACTGATGCTGTAAATATAGCCATAAAGTGCCCTACATACCTGCCTGCCTTGGCTGAGGCAGCGTGCTGATCTGGGTGAGCTCCATCTGCTGTCGCTTGAGGGCTGGTGCTGTTTCTCTCTCTCCCCAAAGCAGCAGGATGCACAGACCTCTCCCAGCCTGCTTGTTTCTGGCAGCTCTCCCAAGCCTTACCTTTGCTGCAGGAAGGACAAACTAGAGGCTTGCAACCTGGTTATTTCTGGCACCGTGTTCTAGCAGAAAAGCAGCAGAGATTGCTTCGTCCGAGGCTCTGAGTGCTTTGCCGTGCTTATTCCACACTGGTGAAGGATATCTGGAAAATGCCCTGTTAAATATAGTGGCTTTTGTGGTTTTTATTTTCAGCTGAACTTTCTCAAGCAATGAACAGTGGTACAGGCTTGTCCAAGCCTTCCCCTCCTCTCCCACCGAAGAGAGGCATCCTGCCTAACAACATGTCAGAGGCAGCTATCACGTCCAAGCCCCCGAATGACAGGACAGTGACAGCTAACCGCCCCGCACTGATACCGATGCACATGACCTCTGCCTACCCGCCACCCTCACCTTCGCCGCCGCTGCCCACGCACATACCCCCTGAGCCTCCGCGCATGCCCTTGCCTGCCTCCACCCCTGTCTTGGACCCTCCGCGCTCCCTGGACCTTCCCAAAGAGACTCTTCCTCTTCCTCCTCCTCCTCCTCCTCCTCCTCCTCCTCCTCCTGAAGAGTTGAGGTCCTTGGAAGTGTCGAAGAGGACGGCAGAGCAAGGGTTTGGCGAAATTCACGTGCTGCCTCGCCTGCCCCAAATCCCATTGCACATCCGTATCCAGCAGGCTCTGGCCAGTCCTCTGCCTGTCACCCCACCTGCCGAGGGGTCGCACAGGGCTCACTCGTTGCTCTTCGAGAACGATGGCTTTGGAGAAGACAACGGCACGCTGGGCAGGACGAGGTCCCTGCCTGTCACCATCGAGATGCTGAAAGTGTGAGTACCTCCTGTACATGTGTGCAGTAAACGCCTAGCAGTGGCGTGGGTCACACTGGGCTCTGGCGTGTTGGTGTCGTACTCCCTGTTTTTGCGAGGCTGTGATGGTGAGGAGGGCTGTGGGCAGGGCTGGTTTCTTTGCTGTTTTTTTGCAACAGCCTAGAAACCGTTTTGCCTGTTGGCTGAATCTGTGTTTCAGCCTCTTAGGGGGCCAGTGCATCTTCCCCGTGAAATTAACCCTGGTTCTGGGATTTTATTGCTCACAAAGGGAAATGGGTTCCAGACTACAAACACAGGCTGATGCCAGGAATCCAGGCCTGGCCTGTCTTTAATTGCACCAAGACAAAACAAGGTCCTGGATTTCATCCATTTGTGGCCTTCCTTAGCCTTTCATTTTGCAAAACAGAAGTGGGAAAAGGACTGTTTTGTATTATAACAGAGTTGAACCTGTAAGGCCCAAAGTAGGGGGGTGAGAGGGCTCTTTGGTTCTGCAAAGAGCCTGCCTCTGGCATTTCCTCTGCCAGAGCTCCCTGTGCTTTGGAGAGAGGGGACGGTGCAGGATCGTGGGGCGGCTCTTGCATCTCCGGTTCCTGGGCTACCCACAGACCTGCCTTCTACGGGCTGAGGAGAGCTAACAAGGTGTTGATCTCAGGGGTGTTCCCCAGCCCCTGTGGCATGTGTTAAGAGATGTAATAGTGTGCTTCTCGTTAGTCCAGACGATGAGGAAGAGGAAGAAGATGACCAGGAAGAGGAGCAGAATTCGGGCCCTCGTGTGTATATTGGAGATGTGCCATCTGTCACAGTCATCCCAAAACTGGTACCCCAGGTCCTGCCAGAGGAGCAGGAAGGAGATGAAGGGATGAGCGACTCTGACTCGGAGGGGCCCATCCTGTACAAAGATGACGAGGATGAGGAAGAAGATGAAAGCCATAACAGTAAGGCTTTGACATTGCAGCTGGCTTTTTTTTTTTTTCCTGCTGAACTCATGCCTGGCTGTATTGAGATCTGGATCAAAGAGCTAGTTCACACAGTGCTTCAAAGCAGCTGGTTCTTGGTTTCATGATGTACCGCATGTTCCTCTTCCTCACTTTTTCAAAGGCTCTACGGCCAAACCTGTATGCTCATCTGCTGAGATGCACCCCCTCCAGTTGCAGATGGCTCTTGCAACAGCTTGTGCTGTCCCACCCCTTCAGGTGGGATAGCATTAGGTGAGCATGTGGGCGTCAGGCAGAAATGCTGGCTGTTGCTGTAGTGACTAGCTCTGGCTAGCCCTGGAGCCGTAGCGCAGAGCTTGGAAAGCAAGCTCCAGGGGAGAGCACAACTGCCAGGGGCACGTGGCTCATATCGCTGTGCTCAGGCACCGCAGTCTTCAGTCGCATCCCGTTGCTCTTCCTCCCCGCAGGCACGCTGGCTAACAAAGTGAAGAGGAAAGACACGCTAGCTATAAAGCTGGGGAACACAACCACGCCGCAGGAGGAGAAGACTGTCTTCCCTCGGAAGAGCAAGGAGGAGTGGAATGAAATTCGGCACCAGATTGGGACGACGCTGATCAGGTACGAAGAATGGAGGAGGGTGTTACGTTTGAGCTGTTGGCACAGCGTGTGAGGGGTGGGATTGGACAAAGCTGTTGCCTTGTCTAAGCAGCCTGTGCTGGAATATGATGGGTGCTTGGGCACTGCTGCTGCATCAGGGCTGGTAGGCTAAGTGTTGCTTCCCCCCCTAGCCCTGGGTTATAAAAGTTGGAAGTTCCTCCTGGAGTTGAGCAATATCCTCTGACAGGCCCCTGTTTCCAGATGTTAAACGGAATGGGAGGGGAAAATCTCAAGGACTACAGAAATGTTACTGCCGTAAGATACGGGTGGTGTATAAAGACGTAGAGACGCAGGCTGAGTGCTGATGCATTAGGCGGTGGATTAAGCTGGGGCTGTTGATAGTCCAGGCTCTGCATCTCCTTGAGTTCCCTGCAAAGTTGCCTCTGAGCTTTTGAGAGGCCGTAGCGCTTTCCAAACCTGTGCCCTGTGGGTGAACAGCTGTTTGAGTGGAGGAGAGTGCAAAACAGGGCAGCAGCGGTCTCCACTGGTGAATGAGGGGTGTCGAGGAGGCTTTCCAGTGCACTGAAACCAAGCAGTTGTATTCTTCATCCCCTACTGATGAATGACCAGGTAAAACATGACGCACTTGTCACACTTTCCTTTAGGCGACTGAGTCAGAGACCGACGGCGGAAGAACTGGAGCAGAGGAACATACTTCAACGTCAGTAATGCTTCTCTAGTGGTCCTAAGTAATAAAATATGTTTGCCTTTAACATCTTAGTCCAGGCGTACCTGGAATCTGCTTGAAAGGTAGTGATGGAGGACTGCACTTTGGTTATATCGCTGTAGTAAAGCAGCTCTGCTGATTTTTCCCAGTACTTTGTTACCATCAAAAACCGGCTCCGGATAAAATCAGACCTTAGCAGTGGTACCAAGCGATACAGTTCAAGGCATCATATTATAGAAAGGTTACCTGTCCCCTGCCTGACACCTCAGGGAAAAGTACGTGAACTGGTTAAGACTCTGGTGTTACACAGCAAGGACTGTTAAAGGTGTTTTTCTTTGGGCTGGACTTTTATTTGCGGTCCAGACATTACAGCATTGTATTGCATGATCCAAAAAGCAGCAGTTCGTTGCTCAGTCGGTGGTGTTTCTCTTGGCCATACCTTGCTCTGCAAAAGTTTTAAATAAACATCTCGAGGAAAGGGAAATGTCAGTTCAGGAAGTTTCCATTTAAAATATTTATCTGTGCTGTTATTCTCTTTAAACTATCAGTATAATAGCTTTGGGGAGGAGCAGTCTGCAAAGTGGCTTGGATGTATTTTGACAATATGGCCATTAATCTTTAACGTACCCAGGGCTGGAGAGAATGACTCATTCGTGCTGTGTAAAGGCCCGTATTGCCACTGTCGGTCAGGGGGGTGCTCGGTGAGTTAAGGGTATTGAGCTGGACTCTGCCTGTAATAAGTGCAGACACGCCACAATGAGCTTTCAGATATGTAGATAATCTGATATAGCTCGATACTCTCCTTTGTTCAAGTCCAGAAAGCACTTTTCAAAGCCTGTGATGCTTATGGGAAAAATGTATTTCTTTTTTTCTCTTGGCAGCGAAAAATGAAGCTGACCGTCAAGCTGAGAAGCGAGAGATCAAACGCAGGCTCACCAGAAAGGTACTGCTGGCCTCCGTGCTGTGATCGCCATCTGGCAGAGCTGTCGGGGATGGTGGTGGCTATGAGCACATCGTAGGTACCTTGCTGTGGGTGAAGTCACGGGGCTATTGTGTAAGTGTCCCCAGTGCCCTCTGACTGCAGTGACTTTGGAACGTGGACTGTCACCAACGGTGAGCCGTTGGCACTGCAGCCATGTTTGTCAGTGATAGATCTGAGCTGGCATCGAGCATAACAAGCTAGATGAGAACTAAATTTGGCACCTGGCACTCGGAAGGTTTGCTGGTGCTGGCCTGACTGTTTTAACACAGTGCTTCGGTGGCCACGACTTTCACCCCAGGCTCCCCAAAATCCATTTCTAAAGTAACAGCAGTGTGGAAGAAGCTGAGCGGAGCAACAGCTCTGTCCGAGTTACTTGTGGTCGTTAACTCATGGCTGGGAAAAACTTCCCAAGGGCCTGTGGGTGTGAAACGTGAGCATTGTTATTGCTGAAGCGGGGAACGGGCTTGCTTGGTTTAGGGGTGTCACACAGGGCTTACCCCCTTGTAATGGCTGTTCCCAAACCCCTCAGTGTCTTCCTTCTCCTTGGCAATGGGGCCTTGGTTCTGCCCTAGCCTGGCTTCGTGATCCAAACGAGATTACACTGCCTTCTAAGAGTTGTTTGCCTGTTCCCTTGCGGGCTGCGAGCAGGACCTAGTAGTATCTGTGGTTCAGGCCCAGTCAGGGAACTGGTTTTAGTTTTGCTCGGGATGCTTAGTCCTGAACTGCTTTTGTGGACAAGGCACAAACTATCTTTGTTCTTGCGGGTGTTCAGCTTAGCCAAAGGCCTACAGTGGCGGAGCTGCAGGCCAGGAAGATCCTGAGGTTTAACGAATACGTGGAAGTAACAGATGCTCAAGACTATGACCGGCGAGCGGATAAGCCATGGACAAAGCTAACACCAGCTGACAAGGTAACAGGGAGTGCCCTGTCCCCAGGCGTGGGGAGGGGAGCTAGAGCGGGATGTCCCATGCAACAGGGCCTGAGCCAGGGAGACTTGCTCTGTTCCTTTTGCTTCACCTCTTTATCCTGCCCTCCGCCACCCCACCGAGCGCCACCAGTGTCCCTTCACCCACGTGTGCTGTACCCAGCCCTGCTTCCTGCCCCCTCCACGGTGACGTGGAGCCCAAGTGGGCATGGTCTGCACGCCAGCGTGGCCTCTGCCTCAGCTTCTAAGTGATGTAAGAGGATGCAAGGTGCGGGGCGTTGGTCAGAGGAGTGCTGTTCCTTGCAGGCTGAGGCAGGCCTAGGCAAGAAGCTGGCAGGGAAGCAATTTGTTCTTGTCTTCCCTGGCCACTTGTGGGGACTGCCCAGCCCTCAGCGTGGAAGAGGTGGGGCAGATTGAACTCAGCCTAGCGCGAATGGACTGCGAAAGCTGGGGTGGCTGCTGCAATCCGAGTCTCCCGTGGGACTCGGCTCTGCGTATCCAAAACTGCTCTTAACTCTTCACCACTGAAAGGTGGTACAGATCAGCCCTGGGCAGGGGTGTCGGAGGTACAGCACCTTCTTGCCGTGTCTGAGCTCACTTGTGAAGGGAGAGAGGGTAGTAGATGTGTGCCTTAGCAGGAGATAAAAAAGATCTCTCCCTCTTTGTGTAGGCTGCCATCCGGAAGGAGCTAAATGAGTTTAAGAGCTGTGAAATGGAAGTCCACGAGGACAGCAAGCAGTTCACGAGGTGAGCGAGAACACGTTGCCAGCTCAGAGTTCCAGTCTTGTTGGGAGAGCTGCGCTGCAGGGGTAGTGCTGAGAGGCAAAACGTTAAAACCTTAGAAAAATGACCTGTGCCACAGTTGCAGATTTAATGTCCCTTTCTGCCTTGGTGGTGGTGGGTGACTGGAGGAGTAGCAGTCATGAAGTGGGTTGTTCTTCCTTAAACTGGGGCTTCGATCCTGGAAACTCAAAGCGACCGGTGGCTGGTCTGAGGTGTATCTGAAACCAGTGCGACCTTGCAGCTGGAGTGTGCTTTTCTGGGGCTAGAGCCATGTGCAGCAGAAGCCACGGCCACAGAACACCTTGGTAGTTAGCTCGGAAATTATCTGTGAAGTAACCTGTGGATCATGGCCCACGTGATTCTTTCCCCCCCCAACAGTTGCTCTGTGTGGCCAAGATGAGTGTTTGCAGAGCACAAGAGCTTTCTAAGGCAGAGGAGAAATCGTTTGATGTTAACAGCTTCACTGAGGGCTGAGAGTCCAGAGACAATTCAGTTTACTCTTTTTGGCCATCTGTAGTGCCTCGTTAACCATTTAACCTGAGTTCCAAGGATGACGCTCAGATTTTTCACTTGGCTTTTAGGTACCATCGACCATAATCTTCCAAGAAGGGAGCAAGAGACCCGAGAGGACTGGAAGTTCTCTGCGTCCCTCTCCTAGGCAATACAGCGAGGGTGGAACCTCGGCTCTTCCAAAATTTGCCTTCAAAACATATCCAGAAAAGGGCTTTCGGCCAGGGAAGGGGAATCCTGTCTGAATGTAGCATTTCACTGGAACAAACACGTCTCAAGTGCCATCGGGCTGGAACTGAACACTATACCTCGCGCGGCTCAGCGATACGACTCTGCTCTGGCGCCAGCATCCCTTGCCAGGAGACCATGCACATGTGAATGAACAGTTCGTTCCCCAGCTCCCTTTCTCAGCCCGGACAGGCCCAGTTCTCAGCTGTACATACTCCATTTGGGGTGCAACTCCTTCGTTTCCTCCTCCTTACCAAGAGGAAGGGGGAAAAAAAAAAAGGCAGCTCTAGTGTTGGAAAGCTGAGGAATGCAGAGTGGATGTGCTAGGAAGCACGCGTGTATATTACCTGTGTACAGAGAACCCTGTGCAGATGCTGACCTGGCAGACAACTGACATGTGACTCGTAATTTTTTGGTTTTGCTTGCGTCTCTGTCATGTCCTTAATGTCCTGAATCACTACTGACCAACGGTTTGTTGTCCTGGAAGGGAATTGTATAGATATTAACATATGCTGCATCTTTTTGTAAAAAAAAAAAAAAACAACAACAAACCAACCACAACAGAAAAACAAAACACACAAATGTATAAAACATTCCCTCCCTGCTCTCTCACACTTGCTGTGATGTTAACCGATCTTGTCTTGAGAGATCTAGGCTTGTTTAACAAATTACAGAACCAGGAAATGACTGTTGCCTTTTAAAAACTTTTTAATTTGGGGAAGCTGTGAGAGTAGTCAATTCTTTTTATTGTGGCTTCCTCTCAGATGTTTTTTACTCTCCCAAATCAGGGTGAAACTTGCCTTTTCTCATTTTTACAGCTAAACCTACTGGAAACTTGATAATTTCACTGTGTGGGTGGAAGGGAGGGGAAGAAGAGGTTTGAAAAGTGACCTTAAAAAGATACTCTTTCTCTTCTGAGAATGATCTCATATTGGTTCTTCCTGAATGTGGGTGTGGGTTGTTTTTTTTTTTAAATATCTGGTATTGGCCATTGCTGTATCATGCACAAAACCTAACCCATGTGTTGAGATGACACTTAACGTGAAGAAGGGAGTATCGCGGGACGAGGAGGGTGTGGGAATGGAGAGAAGGACTTGCTTTGTTCACAGACCCGTCTCCTTTGTTGCTCGGGGTGGGCCTGGCTGTGCTGCCTGTGCCTCTGTGCTGTGCCATCGCCCTGGGGCCCTGGCCCGGCACCCCCGGCTGCCATCGCCCTGGGGCCCTGGCCCGGCACCCCCGGCTGCCATCGCCCTGGGGCCATGGCCCGGCACCCCCGGCTGCCATCACCCCGGGACTGGGGCCCGGCACCCCCAGCTGCCATCGCCCTGGGGCCCTGGCCCGGCACCCCCAGCTGCCATCGCCCTGGGGCCATGGCCTAGCCCTGCCTCTAGGAGATGGTGGGGGGGCATCTTCTCTCACAGCTTCCCCCTGTACAGTATGCCTGTAGACTAAATCATTGCATTGTATATCAGTCTCCTCATCAACAGATTTTAATTATTGAATAAAAGTATTTTAGGATTTTTTTTTTTAAACTGTGTTTGTGGTCGTGTTTTAAATGCCTCAGGCAGGGGAAGAAGGGTTGGGGGGCTCAGAGGATGGCGGTGCGTGGCTCCAGCTGTGGCTCAGCACCTCACGGGAGGCACGGCAGGGCCAGGAGCGGGCGCGGGGCCGGTGGCTGGGCGGCTTCGGGCGGCCCCGCCATGGCCGCGCCTCACCGCGGGCGATCGCCTTTCCCGCCGCGCATGCGCCAACCGCCGCCTACCTCGCCGCCGCGCATGTGCCACCTCCCCGCCCACGCCCTCCCACTGCGCACGCGCCGCTTCTCCCGCCCCTTTGCTCGGCGCTTCATGCGCATGCGCGCTCTAGCCCCGCCCACGCCCCCTCTATAAATACCGCGGCGCCGGAGCCTCCGGCCTCTTTCTTCGCGGCGAGCGGCGGCGGCTGCAGGTGGGTCGGTGCTCTGCGGCGGGGCCGCGGCCTTCCCCTTCTCCCCCTTCCCTGGGCCGGGGCGCGGGGTCCCTACGACCCTGAAGGGCCAGGCCGCCTGCCGCCAGCTGTAGGGAGGCCGCGTCCCTCTTTCCGTGCTAATAAGAGGCCGCGAGTGGCCTTCGCTGGGCGCTTGGCGCTGCTGGGGGGCTGCCCTGTCTTCGAGCCGCTCCTCATCGTCTTCTCCTTCTCCTCCCTAAGGCTGCCCCCCTGCCTCGGCCCGGCCTCGTTCAGCTCGCTCCCGCCGTGAGTATCGGTCGTGGGGGGGGTCGCAGCAACTCGAGGAGAGCGGGGTGGGTTTTGGGGGTGAAGGTGGCTACGGTGCTTAAAAAACGTCAGCCCAACGTGGATATCCGGAGAAGTCGCTCTCTCTCGGCTCTGTCCGTGTGGCGCGTGGGAGCGTAGGCCTCCGGGCCCGTGACGTACGGTCCCTTTCCACGACGTTGGAGAACAAGCCCGGGCCTCGAGTCCGCAGCCTGCATATTCCTACTGCTTCTCCGAGCCCTCGGGCGGTGACGGAGGAGATAAACCATGCAGGAGACAGCTCTGCCGCTCAAAACCCCTTCGGGGGCCGGGGGGGGGGGGGGGGGGGGGCATGGGGAGAGGCCTGCAGGGCTGGAGGGGGTGGGTGGGAAGGAGAACCCCCCCCCCCCCCCCCCCCCCAAGGAGCAATTACTTAAAATAGCTTTCCTTTATTCTTTCTAGTTCTAAACTTGCAAAGTTTGAAGTGAGTGGGGCACCGATTTGGAAGGTGAGTATTGCGCTAATGTACTATTGCTGGCTGTGCCTAGCTACGCGGTTCTCTTAATGGTTTATACTTTAAATAATGGTTTATATTTTAAATAAGCTTGAGCTATTTCTAAGTGGCTTACGGAAACTGAATTGGATTAAAGTAATGGAATACCAGTGCAGACTTTGTAGGCATTGTTTAACAGCGAAAGCTTAGCTTAGGCATTCCCGAGCTTCTAAGATTTTGCTGGACATTGGATGGGTGGGGGGGAAGAGGCGGATTCCTGAATCTTCTTAAGGAGGGGGGAAAAAAAAATCCTTGGTGAAGTGGAGGTGAACGATATTTGTTAGCTTGAAGCCTTATTTGTGCGATACGGGAATTGGGGAAAGCGGAAACAAACTTAGTGGAAAGTCATGAAGGGCCTGGCTTAGACCCCTGTGATCACCCGTTCTTTGGCGTTAATCGGTCCCAAGCAGACTTTTTTGCCTCCTGTGAAGAAGAACGTGTCGTTGGTGTGGGTGGTGGAGCGCTGGGACTGTCCTGGGGCGAAGGCACGTGGTAGGCACGTGTCACGCTTGGTTAGGACCGGGAAAATGTGGCTGGACTTCACCTGATCATCGCCCATCGTATCTAATGGGTTATGTGCTTCCTGCCAAGTAGTAAGCTTTCTTAATTTTCTGATTTTTTTATAAATCGTTGCAGATACTGCTGACCGATTGTGACGAGATGCTAACAACAAAGAATCCAAGTGTCTAGTGGGAGGCGGGTGAGTATATTGAGAGTACCAGCCCGGATAATTATAAATAGAGGTGATAGCTAAGGTTCAGTTCACGCAGCATGTGTAATCAAAAGGTAGCGGCAGAGATCAGAACGGGCTGGCCGCAGGAGGACATGCCTGCATTTGGTGGCTTTCCGACAGCACGCGCCTCACGCTGGGGACTGCCCGTTAAATGGCCTGTATCGGAAGAAAAGGCAGGAGCGTACCTGGTCGCGCGGTGGGTTTAGGTAGCTGCTGAGTTTTGTGGTACAATGAAGCAGGGCCTGGGGCTGAGCCTGCGTGGGTGAGCTTACACGCGAGGAAAGCAGATGGAGCCATGGGGCTATGGTGAATTGGGCATGTACACGCCCGAAAGGCGCCCCCAAAGTCAAGGGCAGGACTCTGGGTGGCCTGGCCCACCAGGAGAGAGCTACCTTCGGGGTGCTCTCAAAGGGTGGGAGCCCGGGGTGTGAGAAAGGAATAAGAAGAAAGAAGCCGCGTGCTCTCTGTGTGGACTTGCCGTCAGCGGACGGGCAACAATGCCACCCATCGGTGGGGCCACCCATCGGTGGGGCCACCCTTGATGCCAGCTGCCGGGGAAGACGTGATGCGACCCGATGTGTGGCGAGGACATGCCAGGGGAAGCCGATACTGGAGGGGTGGCTCGTGGGCTGTGGGCGAGAGCAGTGTTACCTGAAATAAGGCCTTAAAGTATTGACTGATTGTAAACGTACCTGGCTGCAGTAGAGAACTAAATAAACTTGACTTTTTTTTGCTTGGTGTGCATTTCTTTGTGAGTTGATCACTTGGTTAGTCCTGGAATATGAAAGAAATCCCGGACGCTACTGTTGGTGCCTCTCGCTTGGAGTCAGAAGTGGGATTCCGGCGTGCTGTTCCTGTGTCCTCTCGGGAGCGTGATGGTGAAAGGTGCAGAAACCCGCTTCAAACCCACGTCATTAGCTGTCCGGGCTGGATTAGGAGCAGGCGATGGCTTTAGTGTAGCTTTGGATCACTTCATAGCAGATTTACCTTTATATCGGCTGTTAGGGGCTAAACCCAGAACGGTTAATACAGTCTGTACCCCGGGATTGCTGCTGGGGGGGGGAATGACAAGTCCCACTCGCCTGCAAAAGGGCAACAATGCTGATGGCGGCAGCAGCTTCTGTGGAGGTGATGCTTAAATAAAGGGTTAAAATGCAAATGGATCAATGAGTTGCCTGCTGCCACCCTCCAGCAATTGCCTGGATATCCTGCCCTTGCCCCACCTGAAACCCGGAGGGGAAGGGTCGGGTAATGGATGGGCACCAGCGGAATAGGAAAGATTCGCTGTTGGCAGGCGTGGGCCGTTGGTTTGCTGTTGCCACAAGAAATTCGGTCTGGTTCCTGCTTCAAGCATGGAAGTGGACTTCCCGCCTGACTGAAGTGGTGGAATGATGGAAAGGTGGAGCGGTCTAGAAGGATGAGGACGGAGGACCACAATGGGGACGAACCCCTGTGGTCAGCACTGTGTGCCCTAAACAATCAGCAAACTCCCAACGGGAAGCCAAATAGATAAAGCTTTTGGCTTTAGATAATTGTATTGTGATAATTATGAGGACCAGAAAGTTCCAAGGCTCCCGTAACTGGACTCTAAGGAGCCCTTGCAAGTCTAAGGAGTCCAGTTGTAGGGATGAATCCGTGATGACAAAACGACACTGTTCTGAAATAAACAGAATCCTGGAACCTTGCTCTGAACGTTTGGCACAAACTGCTTAAAAGTTGGCCGGTCCCGGTTCCACACGTTACAATTGACAAAGGAAGGGTTGAGTACCGACAGCAGCTTGGAAACCTGCCGTCCAAACGACGATTGACCCTTCCGAACGGTCCGATTGGGTCACACGTGCTTAATAAAACTCGGTTCCTCTCTCCGCCAACGTCATGACGGTTCGAGGCAGGGTGGTGGCCCACCGTTCCAACGCCTGCCTCTGGCCCTGGGGCACTGATGTCTGCAAGAGTCCTCCGCCTCCGTGGGCAGGAACCTCTACGAAAGCCCTTTTATGTCGTGAACGAGATGCTTTTAATCCCCTGGTAGAAGGGTCAGCGACTTTTCATCGCCTCGTGCAATCGCCGTTTCCACAGTTAGGCATTCCTGAGCTGGAGAAGGCCGTCACAAACAACTCTGCTACGCTTGAAATGGTTCAAAACGCTACCGTAGATGCTTTGAAAAATTCATGGTCCAAATCAGCTCGCGCTCTCAGTTAACTGCCCAGAATCGATGGACTTCAGACTACCTCCTAGCGTCGCGAGGGGCGTGTGTGTTCCTGAACTTGTTGCTTTTATACAAACCAATCCAAACAGATCGAATAGGACGCGAGTTAAAATAAGTTTGTATCTTCCATGAAATAGCTCAAGAGCAACCTCTGTTAGATGGCATCTGGGCTACGGTCCTGGCTACCGGGCCTCGGAGCGTGGACCTGCCGGATTTTGTTAATACTCTTTGTCTTGCTTCATTGTCGTCATCCCAGTTAGTCTCTTCTTGCGTTAAATATCTTATTTTTTGCTGCAGATTTGTTCCCTAACCGCCGAACCCGTAGCTGCCCGGCCGGGGGGGGGGGAGGTGGGGGGAATCGCTGCTTTTTAGAGGTGGGACGCCGGGACAAGTTGTTTACACGGTAACCGCGGGCACTTGGGGACCGGGAGTCCCCGCGGAAGCCTGCGCAGGGCCGCAGCGGCTCCCCAGGGGCCCGCAGGGCGGCAGCTGCCCGCGCTGCCTGCCCTGCCCCCGCTGTCCGCCCTGCCTGTCCTGCCCGCGCTGCCTCCGCTGTCCGCCCTGCCTGCCCTGCCCGCGCTGCCCGCCCTGCCTGTCCTGCCCGCGCTGCCTCCGCTGTCCGCCCTGCCCGCCCTGCCCCCGCTGCCCGCCCTGCCCGCGCTGCCCCCGCTGCCTGCCCTGCCCGCGCTGCCCGCCCTGCCTCCGCTGCCCGCCCTGCCTGCGCTGCCTCCGCTGCCCGCCCTGCCCGCCCTGCCCCCGCTGCCCGCCCTGCCCGCGCTGCCCGCGCTGCCTCCGCTGCCCGCCCTGCCCGCGCTGGGGGGGGTTGCGGGCCGGGCCAGTCGCGGAGCCGCCGGCCGGCAGAGGGCGCTGTGCCCCGCCGAGCGGCCGGCGCTGCCCCCGCGCATGCGCGGTGAGGGAGCGCGGCAGCGGGCCGGCCGGCGGCGGAGCGGAGGTGGGAGCGCGGCGCGGCCCCGGGGACGGGGAGGCGCGGGGGGGGGGGGTGGGTGTGTGGTGGGGGGACACGGACACGGGGAGAGAGGGGGGGGGGTCCCGGCGAGTCCCGGCCAGCCCTCGGTTCGTCCGGCCGCCACGGCGAGCGGTAGCCGGCGGGAGGAAAGGCCGGGCCGGGCCGCGGGCCTGCGCGGCCCCACGTGGGGCGGGGGGCGGCGCGGGGAATTCAAACGGCGGGAAGGGGCGGTGGGTCCGGCCCACGCGGCTCGTGGGGCCGGGACACGCCGCGTGGCGGCACGGCTCGGTCCGGGGGGCGGGGGGAGCCGGCAGGGTGCTCCTTCCTTCTTCCTCCCTCCCTCCCTCCGGTCCCCCCGCGGCGCCGTGTTCCTGCGTGGGGTGCGGAATGCGTGGGCCTCTGCTTTGGCGGAGGCAAGGGAGGGCAGGCAGGGGGCTGGAGCCCTCCCTCGCTTTGCCTGGCGTCTTTCCCCGGGCTGCCTCGACCCGGAGGGTGGAGGGGGTTCACGTCTGCGTGAGAGTGGGTAAAACACGCAGGAAAACCCCTACGTTTTTTCCAAAGTGGGAGTGGAGATCGGTGCTCAAATCCTGATTCAGTCACCGGTCGCTCAGGAGATCCACGGTGATTTTCAAGTGGGGCGGGGGGGGGGGGGGAAGAAGATCCCAAACAACACTGTGACTCTCCAGCAAAGCCCCACGGGTGACCCCCTCACAGGGCGTCTTTGGTGTTTAGATCCGAAGCACTATGCCAGGGAAACGCACTGCGAAGAAGAGCCCGGTGCCGGAAGAAGAGTCTCCTGGAACGAAGAAAATTAAAGGTAAGAAAAATCCCTGGGAGTTTTCCCTCCCCGTTCCCAGGGACCAGCTGTGGGTTGTTCCCCCCCCCCCCGTACGTTGTATATGGTATTTATCTCTCTTCTGCCCCGCAGTCTGCCACCCGTCCCACCACGCACAGCCCGGCCTGGTGCTGACGCTGGGGCAGGGGGATGTCGGCCAGCTCGGCCTGGGGGAGGACGTGATGGAGAGGAAGAAGCCGGCCCTGGTGCCGCTGCCGGAGATGATGGTGCAGGTGGAAGCCGGAGGGATGCACACGGTGTGCCTCAGCCAGACGGGAAAAGTGAGTGCAGCGTGGAAGGGGCAGCACCCGGGGGGGGGGGGTGTGGGGAGGCTGAGCCGCGCTTCCGCGCAAGCTCTGGGACGTGTCCTGGAGCAGGGGGGCTGAATTGGACCCTGCTCTGCCCAGAGCTGTAGCTCACTCCAGCTCCGGAGATGAGCGTGGTCTCCACACCATGGACCACAAAATTTTAGAATCATAGAATCACAGAATAGTTTGGGCTGGAAGGGACCTCTAAAGGTCATCTAGTCCAACCCCCCTGCCGTGGGCAGGGACATCTTCAGCTAGATCAGGTTGCTCAGAGCCCCGTCCAGCCTGACCTGGAATGTTTCCAGGGATGGGGCATCCACCGCCTCTCTGGGCAACTGTGCCAGTGCTTCACTACCCTCAGTGTCAAAAATTTCTTCCTTATATCTAGTCTAAATCTTCCCCCCTTTAGTTTAAAGCCATTCCCCCTTGTCCTGTCGCAACAGGCCCTGCTCAAAAGTTTGCCCCCATCTTTTTTATAAGCCCCCTTTAAGTACTGACAGGCTGCAAGAAGGTCCCCCCGAACCCGCCTCTTCTCTAGGCTGAACAACCCCAACTCTCTCAGCCTTTCTCCATAGCAGAGCTGTTCCATCCCCCTGATCATTTTCGTGACCCTCCTCTGGACCCGCTCCAACAGGTCCGTGTCTTTCTTATGCTGAGGGCTCCAGAGCTGGACGCAGTGCTCTGGGGGGGTCTCAGCAGAGCAGAGGGGCAGAATCCCCTCCCTCGACCTGCTGGCCACGCTGCTTTGGATGCAGCCCAGGATACGATTGGCCTTCTGGGCTGCGAGCGCACATTGCTGGCTCATGTCCAGCTTTTCACCCACCAGTACCCCCAAGTCCTTCTCAGCAGGGCTGCTCTCCATCCCTTCATCCCCCAGCCTGGATTGATACCGGGGGTTGCCCGAGTATTAGGGGCAAATATATTATATATTAGGGGGTCAAAGGGATAATTCAGCCTGGTAGGCCTCTGTCCCCTGGCTTCACGCTCAACCTGTTGCCGCTCCGGGTCCCGTCCTGACAGTCTCGCTCTCTATCTGCAGATCTACACCTTTGGCTGCAACGATGAAGGCGCCCTCGGGCGCGACACCTCGGCAGAAGGGTCGGAGACCACGCCGGGGCTGGTGGAGCTGCAGGAAAAGGTGGTGCAGGTCTCTGCGGGGGACAGTCACACAGCCGCGCTGACGGAAGACGGCAGGGTTTTTGTCTGGGGCTCTTTCAGGGTACGTTGATTTCTCAGACGCTGGAAGCTCTGCTGATGGTTGCTGCTTCTGTGACTCATGTCCCCGCGTCTGTCTCTCCACCCAGGATAACAATGGGGTGATCGGCTTGCTGGAGCCCATGAAGACGAGCTCCGTTCCTGTGCTGCTCCAGCTCAGTGTACCCGTTGTTAAAATTGTCTCAGGTGAGCAAGGTCCTGGGGTGCGCGCGGGTCAGGCTGGTGCACGAGGCTGTTGCAACCCCCGGGAGGAGGTGAAGGTCCAGAAGGTCCATGTCCTTTTTCTCCCTCTTGGCTGCTCCGAGCCTGGTACAAGGGTGTGCTTGCTCTCCTCTGGCTCTTGAGAGAACAGACTTTGTGTCTCTTCTAGTCCCAACAATATTGTTAATATTTGACTCAAATCTGATGTAAAATGCCTTACAAGAGTGCCCTAACTGCGACCCGGCGGGGTCAAAGCGCTCGCCCTCCTCTAGACTCGGGGAGGCTGAGCAGGGCAGCTGGGGAACTTGCCCAGGGCCCGGGTGAGGTTGGGGGGGGACCTGTTCCCCTAAACCTTCCCAGAGAAACTTCTTTGGAGTTTCAGACGGGGAACTGGGATCAGGAAGAGGGAGATCCCGGTGTTTTAAGTTGTGCCAGAAGCTGGCATCAAGGTATCCCCGCTGAATTCTAGAAAGCTGGGACAGCTGGGGTTTACATGTGGGATCTCAGCCCCTGGGTCTTGCTGGGTTCCTGGAGCATGACTCCTGCTTCGCTCATCTCCCCCATCTCCTCCCAGGGAATGACCACTTAGTGATGTTGACGGTGGACGGTGACCTCTTCACGTGCGGCTGCGGCGAGCAGGGCCAGCTGGGGAGAGTGCCGGCGCTCTTTGCCAACCGAGGAGGAAGGAAAGGCCTGCGTGAGTTGCTTTGGTGCTCGGAGGCGCGTGGTGCTGCGTCCTTCGGCCCCAGCTCTGCGCTTTGCAGAGGAGCAAAGAGACCCAGTCTCTTCCCCTGCCACTCAAGGGCTCGCGTGTAAATCGGTTGTTTGGATTCAGTGAGCTGGATCTAAGGGAGGATGAAAATGGTATAGATCACTAGACCTCGTATGACGCCTTGTCTCCTGCCCCCAGAGCGCCTGCTGGTCCCCCAGCGCGTCCCTGTCAGAGGCAAAGGCAACAGAGGCAAAATGCGTTTCCAGGATGCCTTTTGCGGGGCTTACTTCACCTTCGCCGTCACGCAGGAGGGACACATCTATGGATTCGGCCTCTCCAACTACCACCAGCTGGGTGAGCTTCGCTTACGTCCCTCCGGATCTTCTGGCTGCGGACTTCCCGGTCCCGTGCTGCCTTGGCCTGGTGGGGGGACACTACTGGGCACCCCAGATCCTGAACACCAAGCACCCGCTGGACACACCGGAGCTGGAAATTGGGGTGGGGGGGTGTCACCCTGCATAGCTCTGGGTTTAGGTCCCAGCCCCTGCAGCCAGTGGGTTTGAGCAGAAATTTGATTTTGGGGCTTGGGGGGCTGTGTTAGTCGCTGGCGGGGTGAGTCCCAGGGTGGATGGCTCAGTGCCGGTGCCTGGCCTGGGCTGTCCGTGCCTGTGGAGCTGATCTGCCCGGGTTTATGCGTCCCGCCCCGCAGGGACCCAGGGCACCGAGCCCTGCTTCTCCCCGCAGAACCTGACGTGCTTCAAGAACTCCACCAAGTCCTGGGTCGGGTTCTCCGGTGGGCAGCACCACACGGTGTGTGTCGACTCAGAGGGTGAGTGCCGGCGTGATGGGCGGGCTGGGAGTCGCACAAAGCAGGACCGGGGGGACTCACATGGCCCTCATCCTGGCTGGGGAGGTGTTGGGGTGAGGGTGATGTGCTGGGGCCCTCCAAGTCCTCGGTGTTCAAGGCAACAAGGGTGGCATGAATTTGCAGCGAAGGGCAGGGAGGATGACAGGAACCTGGACTCATTTGTGAACTCTGCTCTTGCAGGCTCAACAGTCTGTCCAGGCACCTGCCCACCCTATTGATTTTGGGGAGCTCAAGGGTCTCTATCCCACTCTGCACCTCCTGGTTGGGATCTAGGGTGTGGTAGGGAGGAGCGATGCTCCTCCAGGAATCAGACAGGGGGGAGAGGGTCCGGCTATGGCCTGCTGCAGGTGTCTGCCCTCCTCGAGCCACCTCTCCTGTGTGTCTGTCGTGCCCCAGGTAAAGCCTACAGCCTGGGCAGGGCCGAGTACGGCCGGCTGGGCCTCGGGGCAGGGGCGGAGGAGAAGAGCACGCCCACGGTCATCCCGGAGCTCCCCAGCATCTCTTCCGTCGCATGCGGCGCATCGGTCGGCTACGCCGTCAGCAGTGACGGTGAGTGCCGGGGGCCTCCGCGGGCTCAGGAACGCCACCCTATGTACCCTCCCCACCCCTCACCCATCCGTCCTGGTGCTTTGCCCAGCCCGGCCCCCCTGGATCCGACCGGCCCCGCACAGCTTCATCGCACGCTGCTGGCTGGGTCGGGACTGGAGCCAGGTCCTGGCGCTGATGCAGCCCCTGCCGAGCACCCAGCCCGGGGGCAGCTGGGCAGCAGCTGCTCAAATATTTTTTGTGGGCCCTTGGCAGCAAGGTTCTTAACGGTGTTGACCGTGAGGGGGTTGTTGGCCTGCCGGTCCCTTCTCCGCACCCTGAACTCCGCTGCTGCGAGACCTCCGTGCTGTGGTGCTGTCCATGCTCGTGCGCGGCATCTGCAGCCCGCGGCTGTGGGAAGGAGGGTTTGTAGTGGGCTGATGGATTTGCTTTGCTCCCCGGGGGCAAAACGCTGCCTTGGCTGTGTGATGAAATGCCTCTTTGGGTTGCAAGCGCTGCTCCTCTTCCTCCTGCCTGCACCTCTGGCAGCCATCACTAAGCCCACTGCCCGGGTGTGAAGTCCCCTTGGGTTTGGCTGCTGGGTCCCCTTGTCACCCCAGCCTGCGGCCACCTGGAAGCCAAAACTTGTGTCACCTCTGTTGCAGGACGAGCGTTTGCCTGGGGCATGGGCACCAACTACCAGCTGGGCACAGGGGAGGAGGACGACGTCTGGAGCCCCGTGGAGATGACGGGCAAGCAGCTGGAAAACCGCACGGTCCTGGCCGTGTCCAGCGGCGGCCAACACACTGTGCTGCTGGTCAAGGACAAGGAGCAGAGTTGATGAAGCGACGCCGCGCAGCCGAGCCCAGCGGGATCGCGGGACCCGCACACACACCCCCCCACCTTTTGCCCGGGTCGGGTGACCGGTTTCCAGCTCTGGTCTCCCACCGACGGTGGTGGGGAGGGCAGGAGGCTCCCGGAGCCGGACCCCGGCAGCGTCTGCGTGGCTGGAGCAGGGCTCTTCAGGGATGCTCGTGATTTCTCCCTGCAAGCATGTGTCTGTCTTCCCGTGGTGCCCGGTGCTCTGTCAGCTCCCCCGGGTCAGCTTGGTCCTAAACTGATGTCAGTACTGTGGCTGGATGGGTTTTCCACTTCTTCTCATTTGGGTTTGGTTTTTTTTTTTAATATTTCCTGGCCTGGCAAAGCTGAGGGCCTTGTTCTTCACTACACAAAAGGGTTTGGGCATTGGGCTTTCTGAGGTCCCCGTGTTCCCCCAGTCTTTGGGTGCTTCCCCCATCCACTTAACCTAAACATCTTTTACCTCTCCAACTTGGATGTGTCTGCTGCCACCCACCAAACCCCTCTGGGCTCGTTCCGGGTGAGATCTTGGTCCAGCAGAAACGCTCCCGGGGAGCTCTCTCCTCTCGCGCCTGATGCTTGTGGCTGCGGTGGGGAGTTGCCGCCGGGCGGCTGGGAGCCTGCAAGGGGGAACGCCGCTGGACGATGCCCGGCCCGCGCTGTGCACAGAGCTGTGGCTGCTGGAAAAGGGGGGCTCTAGCCTCCCACCCATCACCGCTTACGGGTCTGAGCCAAAATCCCCCAGGCAGCGAGGCCGGGAGGAGGTTCCCCTGCTCCCTCCTGCCTAGAGCGGCCGCCTCCAGCACTGCTTTTGGCAATCCCAGCCGCTCTTGCTCTTTCCCGTTGCCTTCAGAAACCCAACAAAATCCATCCCACGGGTGGGGACTTTGTTATTTTAATTTTCTCTCTTCCCTTCGCTGAGGAAGGAGCTTCATTTGCCTTTAGGGCCTCGCTGAGAAGACAGAACCAAAACCCAGCTATGCATCAAATCGCTCCAAACAACGGGACTCCCTCCTCCCTATCGCCTCCGGTCTCGGTCCATCTGGTCTCGCTCCCTGCGCTCGGCCTGCCCCATCTTCTCTTTCCGTCCTGCCTTCCAGGTACCTGGACTGAGAAGGGGGTCCGCGAAGATTAAATTTTATATGTTAAGTTATAGCAATAGGGGGAGGCAGGGGGGGTGTGTGCGGGGCGGGGGGCTGGGACTTGTACAATGGCTCAGAATAGGTTGAATTTTTTTTAAAAGAAAATGTAAAGTATTTTGGTTGATTAATTGAGGAAGAGAGGAGAAAAACTGTAATCTTTTAACATTTGGAATAAACTGAGTTTTGATAAACCCTGGGGTTTCCCCGTGGTTTGCAGGGGTGGGCAGCCCCCCCGTGGGCACGGTCGTGCTCTGGGCTGATGTCTGAGGACGGAAGGGCCGCATGTGTCCCCTCCTGCCCCCTCTCTCCATAAACCCTGCCGCGTTCCTGTCCCTGAGCTGCCACGGGAGCCGTGCTGCCAGCTGAGCTCTGGCATCTGCACTGAGGTGGCCCCGGGGAGGTGAGCCCAGGGCTGAGCAGAGGCTCAGCATCCTTTGGCCGGTGCTCAGCGGGGAGATGGGGACAGACTGAGGACCCCCTGGCCTCCTGCCACCCCTGGGCAAGGGGCCGCTGTGGCCGCCGCGGTGTGGGGCCAGTCCTCTGTGGCCGTGGCACTTGGGGACAGGTCGAGATGGGCGCCTGGCCTTGTAAGGGTGCGGGGCCACCCTGGGGTGCTGCTGTGGTCCCAGCCTGGCCGCAACCTTGTCCGGTGCCGTATGCGGGTGTGTGCGTGCAGTTGTGGGACACGGCCGCGGGATGGCAGCAGGAGAAGGTGCTGGGGACTGCTGGACCACTGGACGGGGGGAAGTGGGGCAGGGAAAAGGGATGGTCCCCGTGGGACCCTCCCTGGCCCCGTGGGACCCCTATTCCTGGCATATCTGGGCCTCCAGAGGCGCAGCTGAGCCCACCGGCACGGCTGGAAGGTGTCTTGCCATGCCCCTGCCCCAGGTTGGGCGCTCGTGGCGGCTCCGTCGGAGCTGGAGCTTGAGCCCGATAGCGTGTGTGTGCTCCGGCGCAGAGACCGGCACCGACGGAGCAAATTGCCACATCTTGGTGTGACCGGAGCCCCCAGTGTCTCTTCATTCTTAATTAGTGTGGGAGGGAGCAGGTTTCTTAATGAGCCTCCGGCTGGTGATGGGCTTTGGGCGGGTGGTTGGTCGGTACCGGGAGCAGTTTGGGCTGCCGGCGGCTTTTTGGCTCCGCTGCTCCCGCGTCTTTTGGGCTGGGGAAGAACGAGCTTTGACTTCACAGTTAGGGACGGCCTCAGCGTAGAGCGGGTGGTGGGGGTCCAGCACGAGGCTGGGGGTGCTGTGGGCACCCACCTCCTTCCCCACTAAAGACCGGGTTCGTGTTTGGTGATTGCGGAGCCGGGCTTGCAAAGGGCTCAGGTTTTTTTCCACGTAAGGGTGAAGTTGGGATGTGGGCGCACGGAGAGTATTTTATTGCCCAGGATGGAGCCGGTAATTCACCATCAGCACAGGCTGAGCCATGGGCAAGTGGCTAATGCTGCCACAAATACCGTGGCTAATGCTGCTCCCTGGGGACCATCGCCCTCCCATTTGATGCTCCTCCACCGAACGTGCTGGATACCTGATGGGGAAATTGCTCGGTGTCTTGGGCCTGATTCCCAGCGACAAGCTCAATGTTAATGTCTTGTTTCCAAAACCAGCACTGGTATTTTTACATCCCTTCCAGGGAAAAACCCACCCTGACTTGCTCCGCCACCCTTCTTCCCATCGTCACGATGCCGCCGTGACGCAGACGGCTGTGCCGGGCTCTGCAAATGCATCTTCGCGCCCCTCGCTTCGAACCTCGCCGACCTATTTATAGCTAAGAAATGCAGAGAGACTTAATGAAGGGAGACGTGGGACTCCTCCGGCCTTGAGGTGATGCTGACAAGCCACAGTGGCTGCTCGGGTTGGAAGAGCAGCTTCTTGCTCTGCAGGGCTCCCGGTGCTCGAATGGAAGGAGGCGGCTCCGGCCCCGGCTGTGTTGGGGTTGGACGCAGATGGGTTAAATTGCCGGTTAAGCCGGGTTTGGGGAGGTTGAGGTGTGGGTTTTGGTGCAATTCCTGGCTACCTGTGTGGTATTCCAGTGTGGACACCTGCCAAAGAGGGTAAGGACTCTGTAGAGGTGACATCCTGTTCAAAACCCCATGGAAAACGATTTTAGGAAGGACAAAACTCGCCCTGGTAAGGGCTGGAGCCCCTCGAGGCGTTACCGGCAGCATGGAGGGGAAGGGGATGTGCAGAGCAGCCGGGGAGGGACCCGAGGGACCCGACCAGCCTGGCCGAGGCACCGCGTCCCGGCGACCGCCCCGGCGGCAGCAAAGTGTTTTGCTTTGCGACCTCCCCGGTGCAAACCTGGGGCTGGTTGGGGTTTGGCTCCCCCCTCCTTCGTCACCCCTTCAGCTGCCGGTCCCTGGGGCTGGCGTCCCCAGTGGGTCCAGCTCCGCTCCCAGCTTCTCTCTTAACATCAGCTCGGGGCAGCTCTTCCCGATCCCTCCTTCTCAGTCCTACCGTTGGACAGGGAAGAGTTTCATGATGCAAAACTGAACCAAGAAAAGCCGGTGCAAGGGGCTTTTCCCCAGGGAGCCTGGCCCGGTTGCTCTGGTTGCACCCAGAAGCTCCCATCCCTCTGAACCGGGGTGTCCCCGTCGGGGTGCAGCACCTTCGGGCACACGGCAAAAGGCCGGTCGGATGGAGAGGATTCCTCCTCCCTTCTGCTGAGGGGGTTTTTCCTTGTTTCCTCGGCTGCCGGTGCTGCCGAAAGCCTCCTGCTCCGTCACCCCATATTGCCTCGGCTGCCGGTGAGCTGGGAGCCTCTCGCGGTGGCCAGGCTCTGCTTCCCAAGCACGGTCGATAACCTCTGAGAGCAAACGCCCGCCCGGCGTCTCGGCGAAGGGGCTGGTTTTTCCCTTCTGGATAACACCGTCCTCGGGGCAGGGACACCCTTACGGACGGGTCGGCTCGTGCTGGTCCTGCCCAACCTCCGCCTCCTCCCCAAATTTCCCTGCAGTGCGAGCCAGGAGCCCCCATCCCAGTGCTCCCGGTTGCTCCCCATCCCCTTAGCACGGGCAGGTTTTTGCATCCATCCATCCCCCACGTTTGGGCAATTTCTTGCAGCACGAGCACGACTGGGCTGGTGGTACCGTCCTGCGTGGTCCCCCCCCGGGGCCGGATCCTGCCAGGAGCTGATGCAATTCCCTCCTCCCATCTCCTGCAGCTGGGAACAAAACCCCGATCATTCCCAAATGGGATGGGATTGTTCCCATCCACCCGTCCTCGAGGGGCTGGTCCCGCTTCCAGGAGGGGGAAAACATCCCCTCGCGAGTAGGGAGCCCGTCCGTATTGTCAAGAAAGAGGGGAAAACAGGGCTGGGGAGAACAATAGGGTTTAAAATATTCAGAGCTGATGAATCAGCCGGCGTTGTCTTGGGAGCCAGAGTGACGCTTCAATGGGAAGTCGCTGGAAATGGGGGGAAGGATGAGCCCCCGCGCAAGGGGGAGAGGGTGGGCGAAGGAAAACAGCTTAATTGAGGAAAGGGAAACGTCTCATTGACGAGGTTTTGCACCAGTGGAGCGAGGCGGTGGCGTTTCGGGGATGAGGAGGAGGAATTTGGGTCCCGTGGTGGGCTTTGGGGGGGGACCCTCGGCTGTGCCAGGGTCTGGCCTCGGTGCACGACGGAGGTTTTCCACTGCCAGCGCAGCCAGACCCTTTCTCATTGCCGGGGCGTCCCCAGTCGGCAGCTCATACCCCGCACTCCCCGTCCCCATCTGTTGCTATTTGAAGTGCGTAAAAGGCTTTTAATTTACAGAGAAAAGATGGGAACGTGGGATTTTGGGCTTTTAGCATCCTAGAGGATGAGCTCTGGTGTTGTGAGGCTCTTTTGTCTCCAGAATAAAAGCACTTTGTGTGTTGTTTGAGCGATGGGTGGTTTTGGGTTTTTTTTTTTCCCCCTTGTTTTTTTAACATGTCGCTTTTTTGGATGCAAAAAAAAAATCTACCTATGCAATGCTCCTGCAGGATCTGCCGGGAGGGAATTGCGTCTTCAGGAGGGTTTGGGGGATACTGAGTTGATTTCTTCTCCTCCTTTTCCTGCCTCCAAGAGGAAACGAGCTTTAATTATTGCCAAGTTGTCTGCTGGCAGGGCCGTGTGGTTTTCCCTGGGCTTTGGGAGCCGGCTAATTAAACAGCCTGCTGCGGCGTGTTGGGTCACGCGGGTCTCTAACGATGGGTCTGCAAGCGAAGGAAAGAGTTCGGTCATTGCACCGGGCGGTCTCGCCTCCCTGAGTCTCGGCGTGAAGGCCGGGAACCTGGCCAGTATGTCCCAGTATAACTGGGGTGCGCAAGGGTCTGGTGTGGCTCCTGGCAGAGGAACCTGTTGGGTCTCTCGGGGACGGGAATTGGGCTGAAACAGCGACGCGTGGAGCTCTCTGCCCCCCCCTCCCAAAACTCCTGAAGTCCTGGTTCATCTCCTTTAACAGTCCAAAAATAGAGAAAACGACTCACCCGGCTCAGGACATCCCTCCAGAGCTGGGGGACGGGAGCCCCGGTGCTCCCACGGGACATCAACCCCCCCCCGCCGCGGCCGGTCCCTGGGCTCTGCGTGTTCCTCCCAGCCCCGCTTGCGCAGGGATCAGCCGCTTTTAGCAATGAAATAAAACAGCACAAGCTGAATTTGTAACTATGAAAGGAGGGGGGGGGGAGGGAATAAAAAAGCCCTAGTAATTATTCATAGTGGGGTTTTTTTTTTTTCTTTTTAAATGATGAATCGTAAGTCAAGAAGCGTCTCTTCAGGGCTGAGAGCCTGGATCTACCTCAGGCGGCTCCAGAGCAAGGGTGGTGGGAGATATCGCCCGTGTCCTCACCAGGAAAGCCAGATTTACTCATTTCCATATGCATAATAATGCAATTACAAAGTCAGCCTAAACCTGCGGTGCAGACAAAGAAACAGGCGGCTTCGTAATTAATCACACGTGTAAGAATAAAGCCTGATACATTAGGGTTCATTATTTGGTGGATTAATTAAAGAAAAAAGAAAAGAACGTTTTCTGCAGTCGCAAACGTGTTATTAGACTGCACAGACGGTCCCTGGAAATAGTTTGTAGGTGCGTGGCAGCTCCCGTGCGCTGGCACACGTTGCTGCGTTATTCGGCTGGGCTGGCTGCTGGTTTAACTGGGCTGTGAAATCGCTGGGGTCGGCGCCTGGATTCGTTTTCCGAGGGCGCCGGAAGATGGAGGTGGGGGGTCTCGGAGCGGTGCTGGAGCAGCGATGCCCCTGCTGGAAATCACCCCCAGGCTGGAAATCTGGTTTTCACATCCGCCCCGTGCTCTTTACAGTTTTCCCGTTCTTCGGGAACTCACAAAACACTTCACAAATCGACACGGCAGAAGCGATAAATACTTTAAAATCCAAAGTCTCATGAAGCGGGAGCGGAGTTACAGGCTCCAGCACCCCTTTCCATTGCATTTTCACTAAATCCTCATTTGCATTTAAATTGCAAATGTAATTTGGGCCGGAGTTTGAGCTGCTGGGCTATTAAAATAAAAGTATATCTTGACGACCGGCAGCAGAGGGACGCCTCGAATGCCGTCGGTGCAGTGCAAAGGCTTTGAGTTACCGGGGCTTGCAAAATAACCTCAGCTAAAGGGGCTCGGGGTTTTACGAAGGTGGGTTTTTCCCAGTACAAGAGAGTTTTCAAAACTTGAATTTAGAGGTGGTTCCTCTCCCACCACTCCCCAGAACGCTGCCCTGAGCGGGACCCTGCTCATTTTCAGTGCCTGAGAGTCAAAGGAGAGCTGGGAACTGCTTGCTATCTCTTATTTTATTTTATTAATTTTTTTAGAAAGCGTGGTTCCTATACAGAAATGCCATCGAAAGCCCAAAATCACGAGGGCTGGAGCTGGAAATACGGGCTGAAGCACTTTGCGAGGTCCCGGTCGGTGCTGCAGACCCGGCAGATTCGGGCAGGAGCCCGAGCTCCATCACACACAAAGTAGCAGGGGGCTGCCGTAGCGGGGGGGGGGGGATGGGGTGACCTGGGGTCACTTTAATTTCATACAGCTATAGACAGATGTACATATATATATATATAAGTATACAGCGAGTGCCCCCCGAGCATCCCAGCTGCAGCACGGCTCTGCGTGGGCAGACAGAAGCTCCCAGCGATGTTTCCCCGGGGTCAGGATTCGACCCCGGTTTCCCAGCCCAAACGAGGGGCGGGTGGAACCGGTTTTTGGGTGGGTGCCGTTGCGGGGAGAAGCTGGCTCAGCCCCTGCCGGGATGCTGCTGTAGGCGAGTGACGCTCTAGGTCTGTGTCATCGCAAGGGCTCCGGTGCGGCGTTTGCCATCAGCGTCCCCTTTTCCCCAGGAATAGTCTTTTTTTTTTTGATTCAGCAAAACCTAAGCTAAGAAAAGCCACGAGCCTCGCTGCGTCCTGGGCTCTGAGCTCTGCCCGAGCGTGGCTGCGTTTCAAAAAAATCACGACTTGAAGCCTTTTATCCCGCTTTAAGGCCATTGCGGGCACATCTCCCAGCAGGCTGGGAATTTGGCAGGGTTCCCCCAGATGGAAAGATCCCGTGGGGATGGGAAACGGGGTGGTTGAGCTTTGCGGGGTGGCTGAGCTGCCCGCGGAGTTCCAAGCCAACCCGCAGCCCCCAGCACTCGCAGCTCGGTCGTCCCCCCCCCCAACACGACGGCGCGTCCTCGAAAGGGACTGCGCTGGGGCAGAGATGCCCCATCCACCGGCGATGGGGTTCACCTCCCCTGTGTCCCCCCAGTTTCTTCGCTGTGCTCTCGGCAGCCACCGCTGCTGCAGTTGGGAACGCTGCTCTCCTCATGCCTTTACCAGCCTCCATCACGGGGTCGGTATTTCTAGGGGACCCTGAGGCACCGGCTAAGGCAGATTAAAGAGACCGACGATTTTGGGTCATCACATTTTTGGGGTTACCCCCCAAATTGAGATATCAAGCTGGAATTCAGCTTCATGCTGAAGCCTGGAGTGAAACCCAAGATGTCCTGCTCCACAGCGTGGGACATCCCGCCCCTGCAAGGCCATCCAGCCCTGCCGGGACATCCCACCATCGCCAGGACCTCACCATGAACCAGCTCCAAACCAAGAGCCTTTCCCACCACACGGCACTAAGGGTTTTGCCCCCAGGTTGGGTGGAGGTGGAGAGCCGAAGGGTGGTCTCCAACTCCTTCTGGACACCTTAGTTTCTCTTCTCATGGAGCTGAAGTTCAGCCTCATGGGACCCTGGGGGTTCTCCCCCAATTCCTGCCCCAGAGCCGATCCTGCTCGCCCTCCCGCACCCGATCCTCCATGAACAGCCGGGCTTGCGGCGGCAGGGGATGAGCAGACCAAGCACGGCTCTGCCAGCGGTCCGAGACTCCATCCGTGCCTGCAAAGGGATCCCGAGGAGCCCTGGGTGGGAGCTGGAGATGTCCGGGCTGATGCAACGCCGAGCAAGAGGCTTTTTCTCAGGGCAAGGGAACACGGTGTGGGCAGACGAGGAGGATCGCTCGCACGCTTCGGCGGCGACTGATCTGAGATCCAAATGGGCAATTTCACCCTATTTGGTTCCTTTGAAAGAGAAATTGGTTTGGGCTGCCTCGTCGGCTCTGCCTTCCTAAGGGGGAGGCTGCAGTTTCCACAGGCTCTGGAGAAAGGTAGGGCTGGTAAGGAGAGGTAATGACCTTTATTTGGCTAAATTGATGCAACTGGAAAAACCAGAGATGCAACCCAGGCTCTCCATCCAGCCCACGAGCCCCAGGTGCACCCGGGCGCTCGCCTGCTTCCTCCAGCTGCATCAATTTGTCCACTAAATGCTATTACCGCTCCCTGCGTGCCTCCTCCTCCTCGGCCCGTTTGACCTCCCGGCTGCAGCTGCGGTGGTGGGAAGGTGAGAGGAAGGAAAAATCGCGGCTTCCGGACGCTGCTCGCAGCCGGTGCGGGGCTGGCGGGGGTGATTCAGGGGGCGGAAAGCCAGGAGGACCCATCGGTCATCGTTTAGCGGCAGATAATGCGGTCCAGAGGTCCCTGGCTGGTGGCTCCTGCAGGATGCGCTGCCTTGGAGCTCGGCCGCTTCTTCGGAGGGATGGCTGCTCCGTCCAGATGAGTGCCGAGCGTGAAATCCCAAAATCTCTGCCTCTCGCGGGCTGTGGGTCCTTTCTCAGCACAGAGAGCGCTTGCGCTTCCCCTGCTTGGGGAATTAGGAAATGATGGTGATATTCTTTCCATCTTCTACTAAAAAAAAATAATAATAATCCTATCCTTTTCTGGCTTTGCTAATGGAAATCTGGGCAGTGCTGTTGCTCATCCTTCACCCGACGGGCAGGGGAGGGAGAGCCCTCGCAGCACTGCCCGTTAGTCCATCCTAATTGCTTTAGCACTGTGAGAAACTCCCCAAGTCCCCACAAATTGCTCCCTTAATGACATCTTTCTTGGGCTTAATGTCTTTGGAGGCAGACGGGCGAGGAGCGGTTCCCCGTCACCCTGATGGATGCTGGGGGAATTTGGCATCGGCACGTGGACACGGGGGGAGCTTGGGACGTACCCTGCTCCGTCCCCCCACCCGCCCCCTGGCCGTATCCATATTCCCAGCATCACATCCGTGCCTAGGGCTGCCCTGGCTGCAGTCAGAGGTCTCTAAATAAGACAGTAATGATGTTAACAGTAGAAAGTTGCCCTCCGGGGCCAGTCCCGGTTTGAAGGACTCCAGTAAAATTTTTACTATAGATCTGGATCTCTTTGATAACACCGTCTCTGAAGCGGCATCATTTTCTCTTCCCGTCTCTGGCCGTTTTTTGGACACAGCTCAGAGGGGAATGGAGTGAGGCCCCATGATGTGGCATCACCTCCCGGCACAGTCCCCTTCTGCCACGGGAGCGTTTCCCCTCTTGCCTCGGACTGCGATGCCGTCTTGGCCCATGCAGGAGGAGAAGCACGTGGTCATTGCAACCATGGTGTCCCAGGATGCTTGGGCTTTGCCGACAGCCGCGTGTTGGAGAGCGACAGCCCTTGTCAGGCGTATGGGGCTGCCGGCTCTCCCCGGCCGCGGTGGGAGCAGCAGCAGAGCAGCTCTGCCCAGGTTGCCTCTTGTTTTGGTCCTCTCCCTACATCGCTTGGCGAGTCCTGATGCCCCCATCCCCGGTTCTCCAGGATGAAAAAAGTCTTTGCAGTCACTTGCTGGCAGTCTGAACATAAACCCAGCGGCGTTATCGAGCAGCGCCCAGGCCACCACTCTGCTAGAGCTCCGTGGTGGTGACCTGGGTCACTTCCGAGCGCAGGTCGTCCCCTCCGTGGCCCTGGCAGCCCCGCTGGAGGCTGCCCACGTCTAGTCATGCCGGCTTGTTGCGGGCTTCAGAAGGGGTGCAGGTGGAGACGTGCTCCCGCGTGGTGTTTCTGGTGCGGGAGAAGCTGTTTTGGTCCACGCGGGCTCGGAAAGGCAGGCAAAACTCTCGGAAGCACCTCTTGAAATTTTCATCCAGGAAAGCATAAAGGACGGGGTTGAGGCTGCTGTTGGTATAACCCAGGGCGATGCAGAAATGCAGGCTGGCCACCACGTAGGGGTTCTTCTTATCTATGTCCACCAGCGTCCAGACGATGACGAAGATGTGGATGGGCGTCCAGCAGATGATGAAGGCTGCCACCACCACCAGGACCATGCGCGTGATGCGCCGCAGGTTGCGGTCTTTCTCCTTGGAGCCCGAGAGGAGGCGGACGCTCTTCAGGCGAAGGATCATCAGCCCGTAGCAGATGGTGATGACCAAGATGGGAACCATGAAGGCGAAGATGAAGACGCAGATCTTGGTCACGGTGTCCCAGTAGATGGGAGGATCAGGAAACTGGAGCGTGCACAGCACCATCCCGTCTGTGGGAGAGAGGACGATCAAAGAGGGAGCGGTGGAGTGTCTGCTACGAATACTGTCTGCTTTCTGCTCAGTTATGGTTGGGCATGTCCACGCTTGTTAAAAACACAAGGAGACGCATGCCCACCTGCCAGCTCTTTGCAGAGATTCCCCAGGAGCTTTGTGCCACCAGCCCCCTGCCCGCGGGGTGCCGAGGGGACGTAGTGGGTGCAGTGACCCAGGGACCTGTTCCCTGCAGAGCCTCCTGGGCCATCCCCACGCTGTCTCCTCCCAACCCCCATGGGGGATACGTCCCTGTGTCACCTTACACTGAAACCTGTCCACTTCCTCAAGATGCCCAGAGCTTTCCCAGCAGCCAGGGGCCGGCGTCCTCACACAGGAGCTGCGGGTCTTAGCGTGGGCCAGTTGGGGACTTTGCAATACCACTGGGAGTGTTTTCAGGCACCCGATTTGCACCCCAGGAGCTGGGGAGAGGCACTGGCTGGACTGGAGATGGGGAAGGGGGAGGGCAATTTCTGGGATAGTCTGCAACCTCTGCAGACAGGATGGAAGAATAACACCGTGAGGATTTTTCCATGGCAGGGCACGCTTATGGTCCCATGGAGGGGTGCTCATCACTGAGCTCAAACCTGCTACAGGACGAGGTGGCTTGGGTTTGCCAGGTCACCCCCAGGATGGACAGATGGGACAGGAGGGGACCTTTCCCCAGAAGCCACTTGCCTTTTGACTTGGTGACCGCCATGGCCATGATGGGCACCCCAATGAGGGAGGAGAGCACCCAGATGCCGACATTGATGATCTTGGCCTTGGCCGGCGTGCGGAAGTCCAGGGCCTTAACCGGGTGGCACACAGCGACGTAGCGGTCCACACTCATCATGGTGAGGGTGAAGATACTGGTGAACATGTTGTAGTAGTCAATGGAGAGCACGACTTTGCAGAGCAGCTCCCCGAAGGGCCAGGTCTCCATCAGGTACTTGGCACTCTGGAAGGGCAGCGTGCTGGTGGCCAGCGCGTCTGCCAGGGCCAGGTTGAAGATGTAGATGTTGGTGGCTGTCTTCATCTTGGTGTACCTGGGGACGGCAGAGAAGCGAGCCGTTACAGGTGGTCAGGGCTGGCTTACCATGCCCAAGTACGTGTGTGCACGCTCCACGTGATGAGGAGGGGGGCACAGCCTGGCTTTCCCTGGCTGCTCGCAAGGTGCCATCACCCTTGGTGGGCAAAGGTACGTGCTTGTGACGTGCCCTTCTGCAGCACCAATGTGCTCAGCACCTTTCCAGATGGACCAGGGAGCACGTTGAGAAAGTACTTGTGTTCCTGCATGGTTTTAGTGTGTGTTGAAGTCCCGGTGCCTGACCACGGGACCTTATCCAGCACCTGCAGAACCTGGCTCAGACCCTGCCGAAGCGGTTATCCCTTACCTGACCAGGGAGGTGACACTCATTCACATGGCTGCCTTTATTCAAAGGAAATCTGAAGACATTTTCAGAGAAGTCACTTCAATTAAATCGATTTACTCCATTTCCCTGAATCAGTTGCACAATGTCCTTTACCTCTCAAAACCTCCTTTATCTGATTTTCCACCCAGTAAATTGTGATTATCTAGCCTGCTTCCCTGTCGAGATTACTTGCAGAAATTGGATCGATTACCCCCGGAAACAGGCCATCTGGAAGCAGCCCAATTAGCCAGGCTGGAGCTCCAGAGCCTTTGGGGAAGCCTGGCTGCCTCGGCCACGGAACGTGGCTCGGGGGCCCGGTGCCGCTTCCCCCGGGGCATTTGGCAAGGGCTGCAGCCGCCCGTGGCTGGCACGCCAGCTCTGGTCCTTGTCACATCACGGTAAGAGAAGTGCCCGGTCCTGTGTGCCAAAACCCTTCCTGAAGGGATGAGGCATCGATTTGGTGGGTGCCAGGGCTGGTAAGCGCCGTGGCCGGTGGGGATGGGTGCGTGTCCTCGGAGCATCTAGCCCTGCAGGTGTTGCTCAAGGTGATGCTTTGAACGGCGTGGGTGGTTTGAAATGGACGCTCATGCCTGCTGTCGGGGGTCCCCAAAGGGCAACACGTTGGGGTGGGGTCAGGGTGGGGGCTCTGCGGCCACCCCCGGGTTGTTTGCTAGGCTGAGGTCACGGCTACGCCAGCGGCTCGAACCCTCCCCATGTGCTCCCCATTGCTCAGAGCATCCTCTGCAGCCCCGAGCTCATTTAGATGCACCCTAATTAATTAACAAAAGCGTCAGTTTGAACACAAGCATCTCCGCGCGTGGCTAAACCTGCCTGTAGCATCCCCGGGGTGGGGTTCGGTCCTAGACAGAGGGGGGGGGCTGAATTCGGCCCTGGTGCATGGGGGGAGAGACAACTCCCTGGTTGCCAGATGAAAAGATACTGGCGCAGCTCATAGAATAAGCCCATCGTGTGATGGGGTACATGGAATAAATTGGGGCGAGGGGATTGAGTAGCTCCCATCTCAGATGGTTGTTGCTCTGCTGCCCCGGCTGAAGGCAAGGAGAGCAGGTTGGTGTAGGAAAGAGGTTCCTGGGCTCGACGGTAATAACAATTCCCTTCATTTTATCCTTTTCTCCATCTCAGCAGGGTCAGGAGAGCATGCCGGCAGGGGCAGAGACCCATCGGGTTACGCTGTCGGTAGAGCCAGGAGACGGAGGCTGCAAAAACCATTTCTCTCTGAGAGAAGATAGCAGCTCGGACCGGCTCCCAGCCCCAGCGGCGCTCCCTTCTCATTCGCCTTGGCTGCAAATGGCAGCCCCTTGCCCAAGGGTGGAAACGTTTGAGTTGAACTTTTTTTTTTTTTTCCATTTTAAATACGGCATAAAAATGTCTTTTCCTTGAAAAGCCCTTTTCAGTTCTCTTTAGTGTTATTTTCCAAGCTCTTTTGCGAATGCATCTCTTAGAAAAGCTTCATCCCAGGTTAAACAAAAACCTGAGAATTTGTGTTATTGCCAGGTTTTGGCTCGCCCAGATTAAAAGACAGTCATTTCAGGCAGATTGACACTTCTTTGATCTCCGTTTTTCGAGTAAAGTGGAAAAAAAATCAGTTACGCATGCCGTGCTCTGCCAGGCGTGCTCGGCCGTGCTGGGTAAGCACTTCCCCAAACCCCCTGCCAGATGTGCCGGGGGCGGTGGGGCCGGGGCGGCCGGGGCTGTAGCCCCCTCCCCGGGCAGGATGGGGCTGTGAGGGCAAAGCGGCGATGGGCATGACTGGGATGATGGGGATGACTCAATTTATCCTCCGGAGTTGGGGTTTTGGGGCAGGATTCAGCCCCCTCCAGGACTGGGCTGAGGGTCAAACCCACTGCACAGGGTGAGGGGGGGTCCATCTTGGTGATTCCCCCAGAGCTGCAAGACGAAGCCGCTGCTCCAGGAAGGAGGTTTATGCCCCTCAGCAGAGCGAACGGGCTGCTTCTGCTGATGGAGCTCCCCGGGCTGCCAAACCCATCGCAATTAAGCGAGCGCCTTGATTGGGAAGTCACGCACTTGAACGAAACAATCTGGAAGGTGTTGACGGAGAGACGAGGCTTGAGGGGATGGAGCGAGCGCAGGGCGGCTCCGCGTTCCAGCAGCAGTGCCAGCGTCTGGACTCCCAGGTAAGGGACCCCTTAGCTCTCCAAACCTCTTGGGAAAGAAGTGAAAGAAACAACTTGCAAAACTCCTGAGGCTGCTAAAAGCCACCGCCTTGGGTTTAAAAAGCCTGGCTTAAGAAACCCGGCGCCCAGCAAAGGGATGCCCTTGCAGCCTGTGTGGGAGCTGGCGGGGGGTTGATGGGCTCTGCGGGGACGTGGGCACTCGCAAGCCTGAGCTCGCAGCTGCAAATTGCTTCCAGGGGTATTTTTAAAAGCTCCTGACAATGCAACAGTAATTGCAGCGCCGGTCGCTGTCAGGGCTGTCGGCCGCGCTGCTGTCGGTGGGTGCTGGGGAGGCTGAGCTCCCTCCGGGCACATGGCTGGGTTTTGGCTGCTCTGGGCAAGGAGTCCTTTGGGTTTCATCTGTGCTCGGCTCTCTGGGGTGCCGGGTGCCCGTTCGGGGAGCTCAGCTGGGGGCTGTGGAGCAGGGGCCTGCGTGTACCTGCTCCCTGGCACGCACAGGCTCTGCAGCATCCTCAGCGCTGCATCCCCAGGGACCCCGAGGTCCCTAAGCCCCGCAGGATGCGCTCCAGCCTTGCTTGCAGGCTGCTCGGGCGCTCCGTGCAGGCCCAAGGGCAACGGGAGGTGACGCTGGGAGATGTCCCCAGGGCCACAAGGCAAATGGCCAGCATCTCCCCATCAACAAGGTCTGAACTCGAGCCGATCCCATTACACAGCCCTATCCCACACAGGCATGGGTTTACCCCAGTGGAGCCTAACTAGTCCCAGCCTAAACCCCGCCAACGTGGAGCAACTCTGCCAATGAACCCCCCTGAAACTCCAGGCGGGCTCGGCCACGTAAGAAGGGGCGAAGGCATGTGCTGGGCTCTGTGTGTGTCCGCAGCCCCTCCTGTCCCAGGGGCTTGGAGGACGGCGTTTATTCGTTCCTTGGGAAATGTGTTTAATTCCAGCATCAGCTGGTGGGTCGGAAAATGGGGGGCTAGAAGCCACGGTGATGGGATCTGTGGATGCTGTAGAGTCAGGCTTTCTAAAGCATGGGTAACATTAGGTTACTTAGCGAGGTAAATAGGGAGGATGTTATTTGCACATTAAAGCCTTCTCTTTAAAATGCCTTCCCTCTTCTCTAAGAGCAGAACCAGCTGGAGGGGGTCTAATAACACTCATCCTTCACCGTGACACCGTACGTGGCGTATGTTCTCTGCAACAATTACCTTAATTTGCTTTTTCAAGTCTAGGGCTGATTTTTCAAAGCTGTCTCGAGTCGATGAAAAATCCCGTCCGGTGTCAGGTAGTGTCAGCGAGCGACATCCCCGTCCCGCTACCCATCTGCCCACCCTCTCGGGTGGTTAAAAATACACAGCAGAGCTACGCAAAGAGCGGGCAGCCAGGCGCAAGGGTGATGGGCAGCCTGGCGCGGCTCGTGGGCACATTTCAGGCTGGTTTCCTTCCCCCCAGTGAGTCACCGCATTTATTTTGTGCGCAGGCGGTGCTGGGCTGTGCTGACCTCCTGTAACGATTGCTACGGACTGAAAGTGCTGGGGGGGGGGGGGGGGGGGGAAGGAAATGGTTAAAAATGAGGATTCTGGGAGTTTGCCTAAATCCAGCCTCAAGCTCTGATTTGGGCCCCCCCCCCCCCCAGGTTTTGGCCCCAGCTGGGGTTACAGCAGCCCCTGAGGCAATGGGAATTGGGATTAACCCCGTGAATCCTGTCCTCCCCCACCCCACTCCCCCCAGGACAAGCCCCCTCCGGTGTGGGGCAGGGGGGGAATTGAAGCGCAGGGACGCAGTGAGACCTCTGCTCCCTCCTGCCAGGCTGGAGGTGGTGAAGCCTCTGCCCCATCGCCGACAGTGGTGTGATGGCGAGCACGGCTCCCGCCTCTGCTGCTGTCTGGCCCTGTCCTTCGCTGCCGGTGAGGTCTGGGGGCCATGGAGGGCTCTGCCAGCCCCTGCTGCCGGCGGTGGTCCTGTGGTCTGCAGGACTTGGCTTTATCGTCCCATACCAACAGCAGCCTTGGCCACGTTAACCTGTCTTACCCAGAAAGGATCAACCAGCGACTCGGACGAAGAGGCGGTTCATATGGACAGGAAATTTTGCACCCCAGCAGAAGTGCTGGGCTGGGTACAGCAGCGTCTCGCTGTGCCCCATCTGCCAAAAGGGGGGGCACTGGGGTCCTGTTGCTTGTCCTGGGGTGCAGAGACCCAGCAGAAGCCCTCCCTGCCCAGGGAAAGCCTCAGCAGAGGTGCCTCTGCCAGCCGAGGACCTGCCCTGGCACCTGCTTTCCCACTGCAATGCTGGGGAACCCCCAAAAAGTGGGGTTCAGGGTCCCCCGGGATGCGAGCGGGTCTCCCTGCTGCTGGAGCTGGTACCTCGTGCTGGGGGGGGGGGGTGGGGGACAGCTCGGCCGTGGTGTGAGCTGGGGCTGGGCGATGCGGGCTCCTGTTCTTTGTTAGGAGAAAAGCAGGAGTCAGCCGGCTGCGGGAGGTGCCGACGGCACGAACACGAGCTCGCGGCGGAGCCGGGAATGGGCTGGGGTGGGTAATTCGTGCTCTGAGCATCTCAAGTCCCAGTGACGGAGTGGGATAGGTACTGGTGGGAGCCCACCACCGGTACCAGCCCCACCGGTACCAGCCCCTCTCCCCTGGCTGTGGGGTGGGTGCTCGGGGGTCTCGGGAGCCTCCCTGTGACCAGGGCAGCTCTTAGCGGTGGCATTTGTGTGTTGGAAATAAATACCCCGCCAGCCTCTCGCCTCTCCCAAACCGCAGCGTGACCAGCCCAGCAGCTCCTCTTCCCCCAGCTCCCCACGCAGGGGCGAGGAACACGCGGCTGCTGGGGTTGGGGTGTGTCCCCCAGCTTCCCCCCCAAAACGCCGGCTCCCGTGCACCCCCCCATGCTGCTCCGTGCACACGCACTCTTTGCTTTTTCCTCTCGCACAGCATCTGGACATCCTCCACACACATTTCTGCTCGCACACACACTGTTCACACGCACGTCACACCCACCGGCTACACCCATCTCGGTGCCACCTGTGCTGACCCCCGCTCACAAGCGCCCGGTGCACACCCACCCTCGCTCCTGCTGCTGTCTCACACCCGGTGCACGCTCACCCCTGGTGCACACTCACTTCTGCCGCTGTCTCACACATGGGACACACTCGGTCCTGGTGCACACTCGCTCCTGCTGCCTCCTCACCCCTGGTGCACACTCACTTCTGCCGCTGTCTCACACCTGGGGCACACCCAGTGCTGAGGCACACTCGCTTCTGCTGCCGGCTCCCCTCTTGCACATGGTGCACACTCATCCCCGGTGCACACTGGCTCCGGCTGCCATCTCATACGTGATGCACGCTCCCCCCCCCCAGTGCACGCTCCCCCCCAGTGCACGCTCCCCTCTCACACCTGCTCATCCCCCAAACACACCCTCATTCCCCCTCTTCACGCCCTCCCTGGCGCCGAGGCCGGCGTGGGGTGCTGCTGGGGCGCCCCACTCTCACCTGACGATGCCGTACATGACCAGGACGTTGCCCAGCAGCCCCACCACGCACACCACGGAGTAAAGCGCGGTGATGACGATGGCGATGAGGATGGAGGTGGCGTTCTTGGCCCGCTGCGGCCCCGTGTCGTTGGCCCCGTGGCCGGGCAGGGGGACCCAGGCAGTGCCGTTGCCCCAGGCGGTACCGGCAGCCGTGGGCAACGCCGTGGGCAGCGCCGTGGGCAGCGCCGTGGGCAGCTCCATGGCCCGCGGGCGGCCCTGGCCCCGCCGCGGCCGCCGCGCGCATCCGAGCCCCGCCGGTTCGAGTCCCGCTCCCGGCCAGGGCCGCCGCCGCCGCCTCCCGCACCCGCCCGGCAGCCGGGGACGCCTTATAAACCCGGCGTGTCCCCCGAGCCACGTGGGGCCGGGGGCGGCCCTGCCCGCCCGCCTGCTCCCCCCCCCCCCCCCCCCCGCCTGCCTCCCCCCCCGCCTGCCTCCCCCCCCTCCCCCCCCCGCCAGCAGCTCCCTGCCTTCCCCTCCCAGCTCCCTGCCTGCACCCCCTCCCGGCCCTGCCTGCTCCCCCCGCTCCCTGCCTGCTATCCTCCCCCCTGCTCCCTATCTGTCGTCCCCCCCCCCGTCCCTGCCTGCCTTCCTCCCCTCTCGGTCCGTGCCTGCCTTTCTCCCCGCGCAGGTCCTTGTCTCCCTCCCCGGTCTCTGTTTCCCCCCATCCCTGCCTGCCTCCCCCCCATCCCTGCCTGCCTCCCCCCCATCCCTGCCTGCCTCCCCCCATCCCTGCCTGCCTCCCCCCCAACCCTGCCTGCTTCCCCCCATCCCTCCGTTCCTGCCTGCCTTTCTCCCCCAGGTCCCTACCTGCGCCCCCCCCCCCCCCCGCCTCTCGCTGTCTCCCCCCCCATCCCTGCCTGCCTCCCCCTCCCGGTCCCTGCCTTCCTAGTCCCTGCCTGACATCCCCACCACCACCCCCCCCCGCAACCCCTGCCTCCCTTCCCACCCCCCAGGTCCCTACCTGCATCCCCCCCTCCATCCCTGCCTCTCCCCCATCCCTGCCTGCCTTCCCCTCCCCAATCCCTGTCTGCCCCCCCCCTCGGTCCCTGCCTGCCCCCCATCCCTGCCCGCCACCCTCCCCCGGAGCCGGCGAGGGCTGCGGGGGCGGCCCCGAGCATCCCGGGGGGTCCCGGGTTTGGGGGGGGGGGGTGTGCGATGTATCTCGGTGCTGTGGCTGTTTCGGGTTTTCTTTGTCTGGAAGAAAGCGGGGGGGGGGGACACAAACAGCCCCCTTGATCCCCAAAGCAAAGCTGGGGTCTCCCCAATCCCTCCCCCGCCCTGTGCCTTTTCTCCCCCTCCTTCTCTCCCCCCTATGCTGTGGGGTGGGGGGATTTGGGGGATGCTGAGGAGGTTTGGGGGGATATTGCAGGGGGATTCAGGAGGGATGCTGTGGGGTGGGGGCTTGAGGGAGGGACTGGGAGGGGTGCTGTCGGTGGGGGACTTTGGAGGGGTGCTGGAGGGGGGGAGATTTGGTGGGGTGGTGGTGGGGGTCTGGGGAGGTTGCTGTGGGGTGAGGGGTTTGGGGGGGATGCTGAAGAGGGACTTGGGGAGCAATGCGGGGGTGGGCTCAGGAGGGATGCTGGGGGGGGGTAGGAGGGATGCTGCTGCAGGGTGAGGGATTTAGGGGGATGCTGCAGGGTGGGAGTGCAAACACGGACCCATCAGCACCGTCTGCTCAGCAGAGCTGGGCTTGTGGGGTGCTGAGGGTCACCCTCGCCCTCCTTGGGGCAGGACACCCCCCCCCCCCAGCAGATCTCCCCTTTTCAGGGTCTGCAAAGCAGAGAAGCAGGAGCCTTATTTTTCCTGGAGACCCAGCAGATGCGGGGGCTGTGGGGACCTGGTTTTGGGGTGCCTCTGTTGCCTCTTCGCTTTGGGGATGGATTCAGTCACTGGCCCGTGCCCTGGGACAGAGCTGGCTTGGCTAGGGAGGACGGTTTGCTGCAATATTTGGGGTGCCTTTGGCTCAGGAGGGACAGGGCAGGGGACACAGGACATGGAGGAAAGGCCGGCAGCTGGTTCAACCCTGGCGATGGGGGTTTCGGTCTGCGTAGCGCCCTGCCAGCATAAAACTCCTGCACTGTCGAAGCATCCAGACATTTCATCAAAAGCCTCTTATAAACGCCTAGGAGGGAATTAACAGCTTTTCATTCATCTGATGGTTCACATGGTAAACAGCTCCTGGGTCGCTGACCGAGGAGGCAGCAACGGCGTGCGGTGGGTTTCTGCCGTCACGGAGCGAGGGTTTCGGTTGCAGCGGTCCCGGCTTCATCCCAACGGGCTGGTGGGATGGATACGGGCAGGAATTGGGAGCACGGGGATGGCTTTAATGCGTTATCTGCCTTGGGTCCTGCGCTTTGCATCTTCATGCAATGCATCAGCCTCTCTGCCTGGAGGGTGTTTCCATTCCTGTGATGGTTTTGCAAGGAGGCACCGAAAGCCCAGGTGGGCAGAGGGCTACATCCCACACGTGCGTGTCTTCTGGGACACGGGGTTTAAATGCCTTCCCGGGGTGAAAACAGCCTTCCAGGCCCAGAGCAAGGTGGCAAGTCTCTGCTGTACACAGCTCTGATGCAGTCCAGCTGCTGATCTGTCCCTCAGGGAGGGAAACGCCGGGTCGGGGAGTGTGAAATAGCTTTTAGCGTGGCCGAGGAGCAATTTGGAAGAGGGTTCATCCCTTCGCTTGGCTCCCAACACGACCGGAGACCCCACACTGACCCTTTTCCAAGGGGTTATCTGCAAGGAACTCATTATCCTGGCAGGTTCCAGCAAACACATCCTCTCAGCTCAGCTCCGGCATTTATTTATTTTTTTTCAGCTGGAATGTTAAAAATAAACCCAGCGGATACATAAAACAAATGGAAAATCTTTAAAGGGCTTTGCTGTTCATCCGCCTGCGTTTGGTTGTTGCTGCTCCACCTGCTGAGCCGGGCTACTGCCACGGCTGTAGGTTCCAAAATTGGGGAAACTGAGGCGGGGAGGTCCCGTCGGAGGGGAGAGCATCGCCCCATTGCGGCGCACGGAGCCCGAGGACCATGCATGCAGCAGGCGAAGGGAAGCGATGGCTCCTGCAAGTCCTGACTCCCATCGCTGGTGCTGGTCAGTCCCCAGCCAGGAGCGAGGGTGCCCGGGCAGCCGGGACTTCTCTCTGTGCCCAGAGTTTCACCGGTGCCACTTTATCTTGGCTTGAGTCCTCCTCTCCTATGGGGATTGCTCCTCTTAGGAAGTTCTCCACGGCGTTGCCTTAGCTTCTATTTTTCTCCTCCACATCCCGGGTAACGGGGGACGCTGCCTCTCCCACCCCCTCCAAACAGCCCCCGCGCAGAAGAGGAGTTAAATCAAATCGGGGTGGCGAGAGCGATGCTGAGGCCGTCGAGGAGGAAAATTCATGTTGCTCATCTGCCCGGCGAGCTGGGATCCATCCGGGGGGATTTACAGCCACGGCTGCTAACAGCGGCGTTTTGATTTACTCAGAGGCTGCAAAGTCGACAAAGCATATTTCACCAGGGGAAGACCCTCTTCCCCTCCGGAATTTATTGGTTTTAATTAAAATGGCCATAAAAATAACAGGCAGGAGCTGTGAATCTGCTCTGGCAGGACTCCAGTCAAATTCCATGGGAATCTCTGGAGGTTAATGGCGGAGGAAACGGGGGGAGATGATTTCTCCCCAAAGATTTTCGGGAACTCAGGAGGACGCTGAGCCTCTGTTCGTGCCGCTCACTTTGTCTGGCCGTGGTCCTGCCTCGCACCGGGGCTCCGGCAACGCCGGGATGGCTGTGTCTTGTGCCGATGGCCGCGGGGCCGAGGTGTGAGCCGGGGAGCCAGGTCACCGGGGCAGCTCTGCCAGGTTTATAAATATAAATATGTAAATAGATATATATCTAAAATATTTATACATAAATACAATTTCCACTTTGGCAGCCAGCTTGAGTCCTGCCTGTGACAATTCAGGGCTGCGATGCATGGAGGGGAAGCTACGATTTTTATTCCCCCTCCCCGGTGCTTGACTTCCCTTTTTACTGGATTTTTGCCCAAAATCTGAAGAAGCGGCACTGGGGCAGCCGGGTGCAACGGCTTTTAGTTGGGCTGAGGGTTGCTTTTGGCAGGACGAGCAGCCCCAAGTGTCGGACGCTCGGGCTTTCCCTGGCTTGCACTGCAGTTCATGTGCCGCTTTCTCGCCTCCCGACGCTACACAAGCAGGTTTTTTTTATTTGTGCAGGGTTTTGCTTTTAAAGCAAATACCACTCAGACCTGGGGCTTGGCATCCGCGATCGATCCTGCAGGGACCGACTGAAATGCCACCGTGGCTGCTGCATCCTGGTCCCATCGCTGTCCGTGACCCTTCCTAATACCCTGGCGTGAACCGGTGCCAGATGGTACCCGCCGGCAGGGACACACCACGTGTGCGGGCACCTTTTTTCTCCATCCCTTTGCCTGCTTTTCCACTTACCCTTGACAAAAGCATTTTGTGGGGCTCTTTGTCGACGGAGCACCGCATGCCCGGGTGCTCAAGAGGAGCCAAAATAACCCCGTTGTGGCAGCAAATGAATAAACCCCTCAACAAATCCACAGCACCAGAAGTCAAAATCAGATGCTGCTTGGAGAGTTCCCTGAGCGTTTCATCTGCACCCTGCCAAGAGAGGGACTTCATTTGCATGGCTTTGCCCTTGGTAGCAAACGCAACCCCTCCTGCGGGGAAGGAAGGAACGTGGTACGGGGAGGCAACGGCTCCTGTCGAGCCCACCAGCTCCTTTCCCTTCCGCTCGGCGAAGCCGTCTGCCCTCAAGGGTGCAAACCCGTCGTGGGGTCTGCAGGCGAAGCCTAAAAATAGCAGGGTGCGTAAGAGGAGCTGGGGAGGGGATCATCATGCGAGGAGGCAGCTGGGCTAAGCGAGGCAGACAGCAACCTGGGCAGAGCAGAGCGAGCTAAAATAGCTCCTTCTGCTGCAGGAGGAGCCTCGCCAGGACGGCTTGAGGCTGAGCCGCTGGGGTTTTCCAGGTCAAAGATGGGAAGTTGGAGATGGGATCTAGGCTCCCACAAGGCTGGAAATCCGGGTGGGTGCCGCAGCACCCAGAAAACCACGTGCAAAAAGAGCAGGGTTGTGTTTGCAGCCTGTGGGTGCTGTGGGAGGGCTGACAGGGTGCCCTGTCCTGACTGACACACACACCCCCCCCCCCCCCAGGGACGGACCCTGGCCCATCGCCTCCCCGAGCCAGAGAGCAAACGGGCTGTAACCAGCCTGCGGCCTCCCGCAGGGAAGCTGGATTGAAAACAAGGCACAAGAAGCAGTGGGGAAGTGCCCAAACGAATCCTCCGTGATTAACGAAGCTGGCAGGTCAGCGCCGAGTGTGACCGTGCCTCTGCCACGCGGCCGGAGCCGCATGGTCCCCGCGGACCCCGGCTCCCCTTCGAGCGTGCTGGGGAGGGGATGGGCGCTGGGTGCTGGGGCCAGCACCAGCCTCAGTGAGAGGCAGGGACCAGGTTACGTGGTGGTGAGAGCGGTCCCATATGCGTGGCCCAAACAGAAGTCCGTCCATCCGTCCGTCCGTCCGTCCGTCCCCTTACATAACCGATGTACCAGATGGGATTTACCAACCCCACCTGCTCCCCCTGCGCTGCCGTTATCCTTCTTCAGGGCCTGATTCACCCCATCCTAATTCAGCCCCTTCAGGCGGGTCGGATGGTTGTGCTCAGAGGATTTCTGTCTCTCTCATTGAGAGAACGAGAGAAACCCAAGCGGTCAGTGCAGCGGAGGCACCTGGATGGAGCCCAGCTTGTGGTGAATCACTTTTTGGGGGGGGCTCCGTTTGCACCCAGCTCCCCTTGTTTAGAAGGATGACCTGGGGCACGTGCAGAATCACACCTTGGGGAACTGCAGCAGCAAACATCGCCCTATTTTCTGTAGGTCTGAGATGTTTTGGGGCTTGCAAGAAAGGGAGCGAACGAACCAGATGCTCCACAAGCATCAGCCCAACCGCACCGGTACCCACCAAGCTGCGGGTCCAGGCATCTCCCCCCGGCTCCGCGGGGCTCATCGCTTCTCCTCCCTCCACTGACAGTTCCAGGTAAATTGGCCTTGAAGAGGAAAATGGGCTGATTTGTGTGTTTTGTTTTCCCACGTCAACAGATCTGAGTGTTTTCATACCTTGCGGGGCAGCTGCTGGGAAAGAACAAAGCCCGTCTGTCAGGGGAGTTAAAATTAGATGAGATTCTTCTCTGCCTCGCCATTATGCGTGGCTGAATGGCGAGAGGGAGGGGGTTTTTTGCAGCATTATTTCCTCAGCATTGTGCACAGGGAGGCTGTCTCCGAGGGCAGGGTATTTGCATAGCGGTGGACACGCTGCGAGATGGCCGGGGTTGGAGCCGGGTCGGGAGGTCGGATGGGAAATCTCTGCTCGGCATTTTGTAGGCAACCATCCCTCTCCCGGCGGTCGGCGGAGTCCCATGGGGGTGATGCCATCGGTGTCCCCAGGATGTTCTCAATGTCCCCGGGACACGAGGAAGACTGTCCCCTCGCTGGGCTCGAGCTGGTGATGGTGCCAGCCTGCCCTGAGCCCCCCGCTCCCACCCGGGGCTGGGTGCACCGAGGGTCCTTACAAATACAGGGGGGGTGCATCAGCTGTTTCCTTGAAAAATGCCTCCAAACTGATTATTTTATTCGAGGGGTTACTGAACCCTTTTCCTTCACCCCAGCTCGTGCCTGGCCCCATAGCGGGGACGGGGCCAGCGTACGGCTCACGGGCACCGCCAGCCTCCCCGAGCCGTGCTGGCAGCGAAGGACGCTGCACCATACCCCATCCCTGGGGGCCTCAATCTCCATGGGAGGCTTCTTTTTTTTTTCCTGATTGTTGCTTATTCAGGTATTTTCACACACGCACACACACACCCCCCTGCCTCGGTGCCGCCTTCGGCTGACAATGGAGCATTGATTGGGAACTGGCAGCGTTTCCCTGGATTTTGGGGAGCTGGGAGCCCGGGCTGTGTGTGTCGTCCCCCCCCCCCCCCACCTCCCCGGCTGGCTCTCGGAGGTGGCATCACTGCTTTCCATCCGATGCGCCTCGGGAGCGTTAACAACCTGTGAGTCATCTTGTAAATGAACCGTCTTGGGGAGGGGGGATCCAGGGCGGGATGCTGCTCCCAGCCGGAGCTGTGATGGAAGAATAAAGCTTTGAGCTGCTGGTGGAGGGAATTGGTGTGAACGTGAGCCCTGGGCTCCCCAAAGGGGCCGGGGCTGGGTTTTCCTGGGCAAGGAGTAGGTCCCTTGAGGCTGGGACATGGGGACGCGCGTGTCCCGGTGCTTGTGGCTGGTCATGACACGGGGACTGTGTGTCCTGGTGCCTGTGGCTTGATCGTGACGTGCTGGAGGTACAAGGGCCCCGTGTGCATGTGCGTGTGTGCAGACATACGTGTTGCACCACCAAGGGACAGGGAGGAGTTTTACGGATGGGTTTCCTAAGGGAATAAGGTCCGTTTGTCCGTCTCCCGCAGGTCTGACAGGGGATTTGCCGGCGCCTGTTGCTGTACCAGCAGGGCAGGGGTTAGACCCAGGCCAGACCTGGGTTAGACCCCCTGGGCCACCTCCGACCATCCTGGTCATGGAGGAGGCAGTTTTCTTTCTCAGCTTATAAAGTATTTACTTTTTCTGCAGCTTTTTACCTTCCTGCCCGTGGTGGGTTGACCCTGGCTGGATGCCAGGTGCCCACCAAAGCCACTCTATCACTCCCCTCCTCAGCTGGAGGGGGGAGAGAAAATACAATGAAAGGCTCGTGGGTCGAGATAAGGACAGGGAGAGATCACTCAGCAATTACCATCACGGGCAAAACAGACTCGACTTGGGGAAATTAGTTTAATTCATCAATCAGAGCAGGGCAATGAGAAATAAAACCTAAATCTTAAAACACCTTCCCCCCACCCCTCCCTTCTTCCCGGGCTCAGCTTCACTCCCCATTTTCTCTACCTCCTCCCCCCAGTGGTGCAGGGGGACGGGGAATGGGGGTTGGGGTCAGTCCGCAACCGTCTCTGCCGCTCCTTCCTCCTCAGGGGGAGGACTCCTCACACTCTTCCCCTGCTCCAGCGTGGGGTCCCTCCCACGGGAGACAGTCCTCCACGAACTTCTCCAACGTGGGTCCTTCCCACGGGCTGCAGTTCTTCACAAACTGCTCCAGCGTGGGTCCCCTACGGGGCCACAAGTCCTGCCAGCAAACCTGCTCCAGCGTGGGCTCCTCTCTCCACGGCTCCACAGGTCCTGCCAGGAGCCTGCTCCAGCACGGGCTCCCCACGGGGTTGCAGCCTCCTTTGGGCACATCCACCTGCTCCGGCGTGGTGGATCCTTCCCGGGCTGCAGGTGGGTATCTGCTCCACCGTGGAGCTCCATGGGCTGCAGGGGGACAGCCTGCCTCACCATGGTCTTCACCACGGGCTGCAGGGGAACCTCTGCTCCGGCGCCTGGAGCACCTCCTCCCCCTCCTTCTCCACTGCCCTTGGTGTCTGCAGGGCTGTTCCTCTCACATATCCTCACGTCTCTCTTCGGCTGCAATTGCGCAGTGACGTTTTCCCCTTCTCAAATACGTTCTCCCAGAGGCGCTGCCACCATCGCTGATGGGCTCGGCCTTGGCCAGCGGCGGGTCCGTCTTGGAGCCGGCGGCATTGGCTCTATGGGACATGGGGGAAGCTTCTAGCAGCTTCTCACAGAAGCCCCCCCTGTAGCACACACACACACACCACACACACCCCCCCCCCGCTACCAAAACTTTACCACACAAACCCAATACACTGCCACAGCGCCCGGGGCAGGGGGAATGCTCCTGCCATGACCTGCGGTCCCCACAGCTGAGCCATCGCCGGTACATCCACTGCGGAGCTGGTGCCGGTGCCAGGACGGACATGTGGGCGTTCAGCCCATTGATTCACCTCCTCTGAGGGTGCCGGGGCCGCCGGGGAGGAAGCGGGTGTCGTCTTTGATGTTGTGAATCCAGGTCAGCGCTAACCCAGCTGCAATCCCACTGCTCTCCGTGCCGAATCACAGGGCGCAGCCCGGCTCCTCTCCCCCGGCACTGCTTTGGTGCCTCTTGCTCCGGGCGCAGAGCTCAGTTCTCCCCTCTACTTGTTCACGCTCCTCCGAATGTCCGTGGGATGAGTTGGTTTGGGGTTGGGAGAGGAGAGGAAACCTCCTCTCGGTGGAAACCTGGTGGAAAAGCACAGGAGGGTTTGGCTAAGGTTTGTGTTTGGGCTGAAGGATGGAGATTTGGGTGGCTCGGACCTGGAGCATCAGGAGCTGCCGAAGGAGCATCCGGCTCCGACCGGCACTTTGCTTTCACGCCAGTCAATCCCTGCAGGGCACAGAGGTGTGAAGGAAGCAATGGCATATGGTTGAGCACTGGTGGTTTACAGGGTATTTTATATGTGTGATTAAGGCTCTTTTCCCGGCTAGCTGGGAGCCCGCTCGCCGTACCCAGCAAGTGCCTGGTCCGGGCAGGGTGGCTGCCTGGCCGTGGGGCAGGGCGGTGACCAGCGTGTCCCCACCGCGGTGTGGGCTCGCAGGCAGCAGGTCCCAGAGTGATGCTTGGGTTTGTGGCAGGATCCTGGGAGGTTTTTGAAAGGTGCTCAGCGGGTCCTGAAGGCAGGGACTTGCTGCAGGGAAGCAGGCTGCAGCAACCCTCACCTGCCTGGCTTCGGTCCTGGACATCAGGGGTGGTGATGGCCGGTTCATTGCCAGGGCAGGGCTCTCTCCAAAAGGCTCAGCAAAGCCCGGGGTTTTTCCTTGACACTTTGATCAAACTCTGAAGGGCTCAAGAGTTGGGATCGGACAGAGCCAGGCTGGACGCAGGCTTGGCCAGAGCCCAAGAAAAGCCCTTTTGTCACCAGCCAGTGACCCGGTTTCCACCCAGCTCATCCCTGGCTTGTCCAAACCGGGTCTCCAGCAGAAGAGCCAACAACGTCACTTGTTGGTTGGGTGTTTTCTTTTGAAACACCCCCCCCCCTACATCAGGAGGCGTTTCAGCCCCGGGGGTGCCTCGAGCACCACGGGCGCAGGGACCACTGTGTACCCACGCACGTCTCCCTGATGGCTGCTGAGGGCTGAAAGCATCTGGCTGTAGGTGCCAACCCTACCTGTGCCTTCAAATAAATTGCTGCAGGGTGGGGCTTTGGAGGTGCCCAAGCCTCTTCCTTGGGAGCCGCAACTACCAGCGGAGCTTCTGGAAAGCTCCGTGTCTAAGGTGCTGGTCCCTTCAGCCCCACTGGGTGTCAAACACAGCCTTAAGGTGAGGGCTTGCCCTATTTCTCATGGTTGCGCTTGTCCATCCTCCTTTACCGGGTGCTGTGAATGTGTGCAAGCGCCTGGCGAGGAGCAGGAGGCGAGAACCTGCCCCCAAAGCTTCAAATAAGGTGGTGAACCTTCCCACCCTCACCAGAGAGCCGCAGAAGATGCATGTCGGTGTTCACGGTGATACCACCCCTGCCGTGGCTGCCTCGGTGGGTTCCTCCTCCAGCCCTTTGCCAGCACTAGGGATTTTGCTTTGCTTCAGTTCCCAGCCTGATAAAATCAGATGCCCGCTGCCATCTGTCCTGGCTTGTCCTGGTGCCCTCGGGAGAGCACCTGGGGTGGGCAGCACCTCCTCCATCCAAAGGGACACAGATGGTGGTTGCCCAATGCCATATTTTTCCAAGACGGCCACCTGCTTCCCTCGCCGTCGCTGGGAGTGATGCCGAGCCGTGGGGCAGAGCCGCTGCCGGCGTTCCCGGTCTGTTGGCCGGCACCGGGAGCCGCCGGAGACCGGGGGGACGGTATGGCTCTTCTGTGGTCATGACTCCGATGCTGCTGGTGTCTGGCCGGGGGTCAAGCACTTGAACGGGTGGCCTTGGTTGCAACGATTAAGCGACATGGGCTGGGAGGGAGTAAATCACGGCATTCAGTAAATGGCTGCTCCCAGCGAAGCAAGTGGGTGTTATCCAGGGAAAAGCGAGCAGCGTCAGGGAAAGGGGTGGGAAGCAAGGACTGGGCTAGGGGGGTCCTCGTGGGGTGCTGGCGCCCGTGTTTCGGTCTTTACTAGCAGGGACGAGATACCCAGACACGTCCGAGCTGGGGTGGCTTAAACTACGAGTTGAATCCCATCAGTGATGGGTCTTGAAGGAAATCCCTGGCGCTGTGAGAGCCCGGCATGTGCGCACCGCCGAGGCCCCGGCCCTGGCGGGATGGTGGGTACCCCTGAACGGGTGTTTTGGCCATCCCGAGGGTGGGCTGCCAGCACCGCGGTGCTGGCCCGGGGCTGTGCGAGGGCAGGGAGGAGGCAGGGGCTGGAGGAAGAGGAGCAGTGCCAGCGAAGGCTGCTGCGCTCAGCCATCGCCTGTTCGTGCTTCTCCCAGCTTCAAAGGCAGCTCCCCCTCCTCCAGCCTCTCCGGTCTGCAAAACCTGCGACAGCTGATCACAGAAGGCGATTTCTCTCTCTCCCCCCACCTCTCCATTTTCTTTCTTCTCCTGAAAGGCACAAAAATCCCCCTCCGCCCCCCCTCCTGCATCTCGGAGATGTGCAGGACCTTCCTCCCGCCCGCTCCCACTCTTCCTCCCCAAAGCCGTCACAGCCCGGCACGAAGTCGGGGACAGACTCAGCTCTGGATCACCCACCTCGGCCCTCCGGCCACGTCCCCGTCCCCTTCCCACACACCGCAGCCTTGGGAAGACATTTGCAGGGGAGGTTTCTTCTCTGATTATCGGGTTGGGGTTGGGTTTTTTTCTGGAGAACCCTTTCAGGGCTGCAAACCTGCAGGTCTCAGCTGGCCTGTCCCCGGGGAGCGGTTGGCCAGCCCAGCCTGTGGTTAAATAAAGAATAGTAATAAGGAAAAATTGAAAGCGGTGGTTTAATGATTGGAACAGCTCTTCTTCCATATCTATCTGCCCAACTATCTAAATATAGACATATATTTTCTAAACACAAAATGCCAGCATCCCCGCTCAGAGCCAGGTGAAGCGGCTGAGAGCCGAACGCAAGTATTTAAAAGCAGTATTAAATGACCGATGCCTAACGAAAGCCTTCGGCTGAAGGAAGCGCTCTGCTGATAGGAGATGTTTATTTACGGGGGAGAGGGAAGCAGGCTGGAGACAGACTTTTTTCACTCTCCCAAGGTTTTGGCTGCAGCAGTTTGCGGGGGGGGGGGGGGGGCGAGGGGGGGGAGGTTGCGTTTGATGTGTAAATCCTTTCTTGCTCCCCGGCTCGGCGGAGGCAGAGCCACCTCGGGAAGCAGCCCTGGTGCACGGAGGTGTTGGCTTAGCTAAAATGCTGTCGATTTAAAGGATCTGTTGTCATCGTTGTTTGGGGTTTTTAACTCTCCCTTCCCGTGCAAACGCGGCTGTGCATCTCCCACGGCGCAGCAGGGAGCAAAGCTCGGCTGAGGGTGGCCGCGGTCCCCGGGAGCTGAGGACCCTCCCGTCCCCCCTCGAGGCAGCAACATTCACATCTCCATACGGATGCGGCTGAGCGACCGGGAGCGCGGGAGCAGCGATGCTGCCATGGGCGAAGGGAGGCAGCGTGTGCCCATAACCACCTTCAAGGTGTTGCTCCAACCTGATTCCCAACCCCAGGATGGATTTTTCCCACCAGCCCGGTGGAGAGACCCATCCTCCTCCTGCCCGCAAAGAGATACCAGCTACCGGGAGGGGAAGAAAAACACTAATAATTGTGCTCCATTAATGACTTGAAATGTTCCTGGGTTAAGTGCTCCCATTTCTCTGCTAAACGAACCTCGCTCCTTGTCCACCCAACAGCAAACACGAAACCCCCTCCTCCCCGCGGCCTTGGGACCGGAGCTGTGGGTGGATGGCAAGGGGACATTTTTTTTTTCTTTTTCCCTTGCTGTAGCCAAGATATCTTATGAGCGAAGCGATTTTTCCTCTCGCCTTGTGCTTCTACCTTCCTTCGTATCCAAGCGCAGCCGGGATCCTCGGAGGGCCTGGATGACTCACCGCGGCAGCAATGTAAGGGCATTAGTACATGATTCCTCCCGGGGCTCTACATCTCCCATCACCAGGAGTTTTTATATTCAGAGCAGCTCTCCTGCCCCAAGGAAATATCACGTTTACCTGCAGAACGGCCAGGCAGAGGGAGCACGTCCCCTTGATGGAGGGGACAGCTCGTGATGGGAGATGGGTTGCCGGACCGGGGCGGGTGATGCGGGGACCGAAGGGATGCACGTACACAGGCAGAGTGCCACGGCCTCACCGATACCCACGTTTGCAGCGTGACACAAAGTTATTGCCCTTACCCTGAGTTATTCCTGCAGAGCTGAAGCGGGTCCCTCCCCAACACGGCCGACGGCAGCTCGGTCACCCCTTTAGCCACAATCCCAGCGCAGCGGCGGTTGCAGTTAACTCACTAATTGCATGCCGTGCTCGGCCAGGCTGCTTTGCAGAGTGCAATTAATTAGCATTTGCTTCCCTGACGGTTGCTGACCCTGCCAGACTCGGGAGTAAATTGGCTGCTGTGGGTAATGGGTTTGCTAAGAGCGGCTGGCGGTGGTGGCACGGCTCCTGGGTAATCACTTCGTTACAGGACGAGCTATTTATATTTTCACTTTGGAAAGACAAGGCAGCTCGTTGGAAGAATGTGGCCTTCGGTGCCAGCTGCTCTCGGCTTTCGGGCTCGCGGGGACCTTGGAGAAAGGAGGCACAAACGTGGCTGGGGTGAACCGGAGCTTGGGCACAACCCCAACCTGCCATCCTGGGGCACTTTTTGCTCAAGGAAATCATGGGCCAGGGGCTGCGTGCGGCTGGGAGACGCTGGGATGGTGCAAAGCGGGTGGAAAGATACTTTGGGGACTTGGCAGACAAACAAACCGGGGTTAGAAAGCGTGCAAAGATCATTTCTGCAGCGCAAACCCTTCCCCGGGCCATGCAGTGGGACGCAGAGGACCAGGGGACGGGAATGAGCCTTGAACATCCAGCTGAGCTCCCCAGCCCCCTCCTCTTTCCCACCACCCTCTCACCCTGGGTGCTCTGCCTGCACCCAAACCTGGCCTAAACCGTGCTAATTCAGAAAGCAAACCGCCCCTGCTCGCCAGCCCTTTCCTCAAGCCGCGTGGCACTTCATTATATCACTAAAGATTAATCTGCCGCTCCTAATTGCCGAGTGCCCGAGAGCTCCTGGCAGGGAGAAAAATAAGTGTCAGTCGAAAAAGCCAATGTGGTATTTTTCTTTCCCCCGTAATATTTAGGTCAACTTACTGATGTGGGAAGCGCGGGGATGGGAATTCATGTGGTCTGGGGGAGCAGGGGGTGGTTTTGTAACGTTTCTTGGGGTGTTTTCCCTGGCATCTCCTCCATCCTGGCCCCGGGAGGGAAGAGCATGCGTGGCTCCAGGTGAACGTCGAGAAAGACTGATTTTGTGGGGGTTTGGGGGTTTTTTTGCTTTTAATGGGGGATCTTTGCTCAGTTCTTCCTCCCCTGCGTGTTCAGCTAAGGCAGGGGAAAACCATCTCTGCCAAGCGCTGTGATTTTAGGAAGGCTGAGATCAAAGTGCTCTGCGGACTCAGCAAACCTCTTTGGCCAGGAAACAAAAGGGCATGGGGTTTTCTTTAGGAAAAGTATATTCTGTAATTTTCCATGCAACATGTTTCATTTTAGAAGCAAAGGTTTGGGTCCAGTTTGGGCTCATTGGATGCATTTCATCACCAAAAAAGCCTGGGGGGAGGTTGGGGGATGATTTAGGGCGCTGCGGAATTGCACCCCTATAACACAATGAACTATTTCCCTCCAATGGACTGCAAACGTTGCAGGTGACAAACTGATTTTTTTCCCCTCGTTTTGCAGGGGAAAAAAAAAAAAACCCAACAAATACCCAGTCAGGCCAAATCCATGGCTTTGCTCCGAGTATTTTGGCTTTGCCAGGGAAAGGCAATTCGGGCGGCGGGGCTGGCTTGAGCAATCACCATATTGTTTTCGGAGCTGCTCCGAAGCGGCTGATTCACTCACATCACCGCAGAACAAAGAAGGAGAAAGGAAATTCCTCAGTTTGCATCCCAGCCTGGAGCTGGAGCAGGCTCTGGGAGGCTCAGCAATTCCCCCCCCCCCCCCATTTTAGTGATGTTTGTGTGTTTTTCAGTGCCTGGAGTGTCCTGCTGTGATTGCCCCGTATACCCCTGCCCAGCTCCTCCAGGTATTTAGGGACCCACCACACCTCTGCATCCTTTGACGGCCGGTACCCATGGGAATCCAGCCCCAAATCCCCGCACATCCCGTCTTCCCATGCCCCTTGCGCTCGGGAAAACCGGAGCTTTAGGGTTTAATTAAAACAAAAAGCCAAAGGAAAAAAAAAAAAAAGCCCATCAGCAGAGCAGCTGAAAGGCCCCGACTGAGCCACGGCTCGAAGGAGATGCAGCAGATGTGGTCCCCCTAAAAAATTTAGGGCCTCTACAGCTCTTGCTTTCATCTAGCATCAAGTCCCAGGCTGGAGCCGGGTCTGCTCGGCTTTGGGGCTGTTGAGCAGCTCCTTTGGGATTCGGGGAATAGCTGTTGGCGTCCCCGAGCTCAGCAATGCTCTGATGTATTGGGGGGCACGGCGGGTGCCTTTCCCAGCTCACCGGGGCACGGGGAGGTTTTTGGGCTCCCCCCCACCCTGCTCAGCGCCCTCAGCATCATTCCTGCCCTCCCCCTCAAACAACCCCAGCGCTGCCTTTTCCTGCTTTTTAAAGCAAATCAGCTCAATCCCTGAGCAGGGCTGGCCCCTTCCCCTGTCCCCCACCCCGGGCATGGTCCCCGCCACGCCGAGCATCACCTCGGGGATGTCACCCGTCGGAGCAGCCCCGCTGCGAAGGCGGGAGCGATGTGGCTCTGCGCCAGGTGGAGCCGCGGCAGTTTTCCCCCGAATCCCGTCACGCCGTGAGCCCGCGCCTGTTGGGCGGATTAATATTGCATGTGGTTTTTGAGGTCTGGGGAAGGCAGCGGGCGCCTGTGCCTGGCGGTAATTACCTATTGATTGCTCAGCTTACGAAGTGAGCACCTCCACACGGGGAAGGGCAGGGGGGAATCTGCCCAGCCCTGCCAAAGAGCTGGGACATTAGCACTAAGCGAGGAGCCGGAGGTGTGGAAATAACATCTGTGAGTCCTTCTGGCTACAAGAAGGGTGGGTATTCCCTTGGGAGAGGAAGGGCCATCCCTGCAAATGGGGACTCGGGGCAGCTGGGATGAGGGGTTTGGGGTCTGTTCTTCACCTTGTGTATCCCCCGGCTTTTATCGCAGAGGCTGCCGATGCTGTCTCAGGTTTTCCCTCTGCCCTCGCAGCGCGCTTTGGCACGCTGCTCTCATTTTTGAAGGCGAATCCTCTCTTTGGGCACCTCTCCAGCTCATCCCCCTGAGCCTGGAGCAAGTGGGGGGGGTCAGTTTAATCCATTTAATGCACATTTTCTTCCCCCACCGCAAATTCGAGCGGCCCCGAAGTGAAGGAGGACGAAGCAGGATTATACCACAAGGCTAAAAGCTGGGTGCATGAACGGCTCCCATGATGCTGGATGAGGAGTAAGGCTGTCACTTGGACAAGCTGCTCTGCCCCGGTGCGGGGGGACCAGAGAGGGCAATCCCCGTGGCTCCGCAGCGGGAACATTAGGCAGAGCCTCCTGACCTTTAAGGAGAGGGAAAACAAAACAGCTGGTGAAGCCACGGATAAATATCACTTGGGTTTCCAGCCGCTGCAAGGCACGCGAGCCGGCGGGGTGGCTCGGGGGACGTCGGGACCTGATGGCTAATTGTGGGGCAGCCCTAACGAGGGTCGGACTCCCGTCGAACACAGCCCTTTGGGCGCATCCTTGAGTCAAGGGCTCTGCCACGTCCCTGGTCCAGGGCCCGTCTGCAAACCCTTGATGGTGCAGGGTGAGCCCAGCACCCCGTGCTCAGCACCGCACCCAATGCCCCAGCCCAGGGCTTAGCGAGACATCGGTGTGAGCCCCGCTGTTCCCCATCACCCCCCCCCGATTCCTCACCCCAGATGATACCCCAGCAGTGCCAGGCTTTGCTGGTGAGGGACGTGTGCTCCGCCATCCTGACACGCACTAGATTGCGATGCCGCAGCCCAGGGCATGCCCAGGATTGGGCTTAATTGGCAGATCCGGAGATCGGCTAGATCCGGCCTGGGAGATTCTCCCATGGGCCAGAAGTAGCCCCCAAAACAATGCCAGCCTCCTCGTGCAGCCACGACATCACCCCAGAGAGGGTCCAGAGGGGCTCAACCCCTCCTCGGTGCTGAGGGGGGTCCCGCTGCCCAGGGCTGGGGCGGGGGGGGAGGCAGGGGGAGCACGGGGACCCACACGGAGGGGTAAAGGCCAGCTCCAGAACTGCATTAATTCAGTTTGGTTCAGACACGCTTCACCACCAGCCGCTCCATCCCCTTTCCAAGAAGCCCAGATGCTCTGCGAGCCCCAGCCGAGGGTCTCCCCCAGGACCAGCCCTCCTGGGGGCGGGGGGGGGGGGAGGGTCAGGACCCACAACCGCCCGCTCCATCCCTGCGGACAGGGACCTGCCACTGCACTTTGGGGACCGGTGATTGGGGCTGGAGGGGTTTAGCAAGGCACGGAGCGGAGAGGATGGGGAAATGGTGTTGCCACAGAAACCGCTGAACAGCAAAGCGCTGATTTTTTTTTTTTTTGTCAAGGCTGGTAAAAATGCAGGGGAGAAGGGCAGCTGCGAAGCCCCGCGCCGCAGGCGAGCCGGGGGGCTGTGGTGCCGGGGGGGGGGGCTTGAACCCTGGGCAAGCCAGGATTGCAAAGCAAAATGTGGATGCTCAGGTATCTGCGTGCTGGATTCTGCACCTACGGGACAGACGTGTCCCCTGGGGGGGGGTCAGGGCAGGCCATGGGGAAGGGACGGGGTCTGGTGGCACCCGGTGGTGGCTGTCCCCCTCACCGCCGTGGCATGGGGGACCTGGCCGGGGAGGAGCACGCCACGGGGTTGTTTAAAGCATTGCAGGCTGTAGGCTGAAAATAACACCTCCCTCACATCGAGAATTTAGCATCTCGTGCAGGGCAAGGCAGGGACAGGCAGGACGAGGCACCAGCCTCCGCTGCGGCTGAGGGAACTGGGGCTGTTTAGCCTGGAGAAAAGGAGGCTGAGGGGAGACCTCATCGCTCTCTACAACTCCCTGAAAGGAGGTTGTAGCGAGGTGGGGTCGGTCTCTTCTCCCAAGTAACAAGCGATAGGACGAGAGGAAACGGCCTCAGGTTGCGCCAGGGGAGGTTTAGATTGGACGTGAGGAAAAATGTCTTTACTGAAAGAGTGGTTAAACATTGGAACAGGCTGCCCAGGGAAGTGGTGGAGTCCCCATCCCTGGAGGTATTTAAAAGACGAGTAGATGAGGCGCTTAGGGACATGGTTTAGTGGGCATGGGGGTGTTGGGTTGACGGTTGGACTCGATGATCTTAGAGGTCTTTTCCAACCTCAATGATTCTCTGATTCTATGATTCTATGAAGCTTCGGAGCATCTAAAACCTGGAGCCCCGGGGGGTGCAAAGCAACCCCCTAGCAGGGCCCGTACGGGCCTCGCCATCATTGCAAGCTCAGGAACAGCCCCAGGCGGAGCTGGGGCACCTGCTCCCGAGGGCTCGGCTCAGCCCAGGGCCGTGACAGAGCCCCAGAGCTCCTGAGGGCTCTTGTCTGAGCCTCCCTGCCCGCAGAGGCTGTGCAGGCAAAAGAAGGGCAGGGGAGGGAACCAGCATTAGCATTTGCTGTTTGAAGCCATGGCTACGCCTCTCGAGCACTGATGAAAAATCAGAATTGAAGTGCCCACTTCCCCTAAAGTTCAAGAGAGAGCTCCCGGGCTGAGTGCTGGCAAGACAGGCAGCTGCCGGGTTTCTTGCCTGCACTTATTCCTCGCCAGGCTGGGGGATGCGGAGGGGAGGAGGGGACGGTCACCTTGGGAGGAGAGAGAGGAAAGCCCCGAGGACACGGCACCTATGGGGCTGACGGCTGGGGAGGGGACGGTGGGATCTCCCGGGGGGGCTCAGCCAGACCCTGAATGCCGTCAGCGATCCCAGTTTGGGGACTGGAAATGTGGGAACTGTGTTTTTGTAACACACACACACACACACACGTGTTTGTGCCCTCCCCGTGAAGCGGGTCAGAGGCTCAGCCTTGGGAACTGTCCCCAAGAGCCATCCAGAGCCCGTTTCAACCCCGGGAAACAGCTGGATGCCAGAGAGCCCCTCGCTCTCCTCTGCCCCAGTGTCAACCGCCCACCGTGCCGCAGGGGGCCGGATCCTGTATCCCCATCCAGAGACCAGAGCATCCTTCAGGGCCAGGAGCTGCCCTGGCCCCAGGTGGGTGGGAAAACCCTCCCTGGGCGGGGGACCCTTGCATGGATGGTGGGGGAGCCTCCGGCAGCGCCCAGCTCTCCGTTTTGCCTTCCCTGCTCCCTTTCTGCCTCTGGGATTTCTCAGGGGACCTGAGGGGGGGGGGGGGGGTGGGTGCACGGGGTGACATCTCCCCTGGGGACATGTCCCCTGTGGGACAGACGGACACATAGGGACGCCAGGAGCTCCATCACAAAGTGTTTGGGGCCAGGCTCCCTCCGGTATTGCTCAGACACCTTTGCTGAACTGGACTGCACAAAAATACCGGTCCAAACCCCCCGCCTCGGGCTTGTCCCACCCAAGCATGCCCCGTTGCACCCCGGGGACAGCACGTGAGCCCTGGTCCTGCACGCTGCTGGCACGGTGCTGCCCGTCCCGTGCTCCCCGCGCGCTGCTCGCCGCCGCACAAGGTCACGCTGATGTTTTATTCATCCCCCACAATCCACTATATGCCTTAATTGCAGCCACACGCACTTTGCAAGTGTAAATAATTGCCTCGGAGGCTTATTAATGACTTTGGCGTGCTGATGAGCACCGAAGCCCGAAGTGCACTCTCAGGGGTGTCTGACCCTTCCCTTGGCTGCTGGGACCCCCAGAAACTGGTGGGCTAGCACCCAAATCTGGGTGCAAATTGCCTTGAGCTCTGCCTGGGGAAAAATTCACACCTCAGCCCGGGGATTAAAAAATTAACGATCTGTTAATCCAACAGCTCCACCGTCCTCCTCGTCGGCTCACGCAGGCGCGGGAGCGGCACCCTCATCCCCCGTCCATGGTCACCCATGGTCACCGTGACCTTACCTGCGTCCCCATCACGTCTCGCTGCCTCCGAACGGAGCCGCTGGGAGAGGCTGGTGGCGGCGAGGGACGGGCTCGGTGCCACGAGGCTCCGTCCCGCACCTCTTGTAGCCAAAGGTGCATTTCCCGGCCAGTCCCCGATGCCCTTTCCCTGGAAAACCCTCCCAGCTGTCGGTGGAGGTGCTGCCCTGCCATGGGCCAGCCTTCAGCATCCAGACCCAGCCGGGGAGCCGCTCCGGCCTGAATTAAAGGTCTTTAATCACCAGGCAGGTGATGGATGGGCATCAAGCCACCGTTACCTCCCAAGCTGGGGGCTGGTGGATTCAAGACGTGCTGGAGCTGGCTGGGGGGCTCTTGGTGGACCACGAGGCTCAAGCTGGGGGGTGCAAACCAAGGCACAGGTCCCAACCCCGCTTCAGAAAGCAGTCTGTGCCGCAGAGACAGTTCACACCTTTATTGCTCTAGCTGGAGGGTTTTTCCCACTCCTCTCCCCCTCATCCCTTCTTCTTTCCCAGGGACACAGTTCCCTTGAGCCAAGTCCATGTGTCACAGATCCCTCCGGCATCCAGCCACCCTGCAACCACCCTGTCTCCCTCCGTGTCCTCCCACTCTGTGCACTTAGGTGAAGAAGGTGTTTGGGGGTAAAACCTGGCCCCCTTCCCACCCCCGGCCCCCAGGACAGTGGCACAGCCCCACATCCACAGGGCAACGTCCCTCCTGCCCCCCAAATCATCCAAGTCCAGCTTTCCCCCAGGGAAGGGCAAGCTGCCCAGGTCAGACCAGGCTCCCTTTCCAGGGATGTGTCCGTTCTCAGTGGACTCCCAGCGCACCCCAAGCAAAGAGCAGGTATTTACAGGGAGGAACCGCTCGAATTCACCAGGGTCTTCCCGAGCAAACCCGCCTGTTGCCGTAGCCCGGCTCCCCGGGATGTTCGAGGGAGCCCGGTGCAAGGAAACAGGGAGCCGGGATGCAGGGACCGGCGCCGTCCCGTCACCCTCCCTCCCTACCCCGGCTGCCCGATGTGGCCGTCACAGCATCCCATCTCACACCGCGTCCCCTCCAGCCCCATCGCCGGGCACCATCAGCAGAACTGCAGGAGAAGCAGAGCCAGGGGTGGGTGGTGAGCCCTCACCCCGCCTCCCAGCACCGTTTCGGGGGTCTCTGCCACCCCCCCGAGGCCGGGGAAGGGTTGGGGCACCCGGAGCCCCCCTTGCTGGGCACAGACCTTCCAGCGATTCCCGCATTCGTTGCACAGCACGAATGTCGTCATGGGCTCGTCGGCGCTGCGCGTCTGCACCTGGAAGGGAGTGGGTGGCCAGGTCAGGGGAGAACCCTCCGGCGTCCCCCGAATCGGGGTCCCCTGGGGACAGGGGGGAGCCCCGGGGGCTTTGCAGGGCTGACCTGGTTGTACGTGCAGTTCTTCTTCTTGCACTTGCCGCACTGGAAGAGGTCGGTGACGGTGCCACCCGTCTTGGCCATCTGGTGCTCCCGGATGGCCTCCTGGGTCATGGCGTTCCTCAGCTCCTTCAGCTCATCGCTGGCCATCTCCTGCCACCGGCATCGGCCCGGCAGGGTCAGCACTGCCGCGGCTCTGCCCGGGGGCTCACAGCCAAGCCGGCACAGGGTGCAAGCCGCCGTGGTCCATCACCCTTCCCATCCTCTCCAGGACCAGGACTGATCCTGCTCTCTGTGCTCGCTGGAGGGCTCAGACCCATCCAGATGAAGAAAATCACCCCGTCCTCAAACCGAAACTGCTGCCTGCAGGGACCTGGCTCCCCGCGGAGGGAGCTGGGCTCCCAGGAGCCCGATTTGGTGACCCCGGTTGAGGAGGAGAAATGGAGACCCTCAAGCCTGATTCCTGCCAGTGTGACATCCCACACCCGGCTCTGCGATGGGCTGGGGGGCTGCAGGGCTCTGGGGGGACCAGGCAGTGCCCCCTGCTTTCTCCCTGTGCCTGATGCTCCCCGTACCCCCAGCCAGCACCAGGGTGGGATGGGAAGATTCCGGGACAAGCCCAGTATGGACACCACCAAGCCAACACCCAGCCAACCCTTGGGCACCAACACAGCCTCCAAGAGCAGAGGCAGGGCAGGGGGGTGTCTCACACACACCCCCCCCCCCCCCAGAGGCAGCATGGACGTGGTCCACAAGAGCCAGCCCCGTGCCCCCCACCCTGCTCCCCACCTCGGCGGTCATGCGAGCGATGAGGCTGGGCAGGATGGCCCCACACAGCACGTTCCTCCGCAGGCTGGGGTTCTTGGGGTCCTTCAGGTTGCTGATCCTGCTCCGCACCCGGTTGCGATACTTCATATCCGTGCTCTTCAGCTCCTGGAAGATATGTGGGGTCCGTCAAGGAATCAAAGGGGCAAGCTGGGGGGATGCCAGCCCCGTGGGCACCCGGCTGCTGCTCTGGGCTCGGTGGTGCTGATTGTCACCGGGGCCAGTGCCCACGTGCATGTGGAGGTGGCCGATCTCAACAGGGCCTTGCTCCCTGGGGGACCACGTGTGAGGGATCTCCCCCTCCTTGGGTTCAGTAGGATGAAGCACGGCTTGGGATGTGGGGAGGAAAACAACTTTGCATTTCCCTGCTGTGACACCCAAAGGCTGTCAGGGCACAGGGACCGTCACCAAGCCCTGTGCTGGGACCTGAGTTCATGGTGCAGAGGACTCAGCCTGTTCTCCTCCTCCCAGGCTGGCCAAAAAGCTGCCGGCTGCCTGCACGGATGCAGGCAGACAGGCTGAGGTGGCAGCTTCGGGGTCCTGTGAGGCCGCAGGCACACGCGGGCAGAGAGTTTGGGATGCACCAAAAATCGTACCCAGGAGGGGAAACCACCTTGGGGCTGGTCTCAGTCTCGGGGGGGCTGCCAGGAGACCCCCAAACCTTGAGTTGGGTGTGAATGGAGGTGGCTCCATCCCTGCCAGCGTGGCACAGCCTGGGCACTGCGATGGACCGGAGTCGGCAAGAGACACCGGCACCCGCAGCAGGCTCAAAGAAGAGGCCTTGGCTGGGTTTGGGTTTTATTTCCCCAGGGACGAAGGCAGGTCCCTGAGCAGAGGGGTTTGGGGGGGGACGCACAGACCCTCGGACTAAGGCAGGTGCCCAGGGGATGCTCTGCTCAGCATCAGCATCAGCCTCTAACCAGGGTCTGGGCTCCCTCTGCAGGCAACGGGGACAGCAGAGCCCATCACCTGCTGTCCTTGTCCCCGCCACCCTCTGTCCTTGTCCCCGCCACCCTCTGTCCTTGTCCCCGCTGTCGGTCCTGAGCCCACGTGTGTGTGTCCCAGCAGACGGAGCCTGGGGACCCCCAGTCCCCCCCAAAGGATATGGTCTTCGATCTCCGATGCCATCTTCTCACAGTTGACACCGAACTCCTTGTAGTCGTCTGAAGGGCAGAGAGGCCGAGGGGTGACTTTCGGGCGTGAAACCAGCCGGGTCTCACCGTGCACCGAGAAACCCCGGAAAAAAAAAATCTCACTTCTCCCACTCAACTTGTCCCACGCACCCCATCTCTAAAAAACTATTTTTACCCATCTTGAACCTTACAAAGACCCCATCCCCACATCCAACCCCTTATGGGAGACCCTACCAATCTCCTTTTCTTTCATTTTGGGGCTAAACACTGAGCTATAGCTGCAGTTTATTTGCAAGTCCAGAGTGAGTTTGCTTGTCGCAGGGCTGTGGGTGCCCCAGGACGCAGAGCCTGGCTTGTTATTGTAGGGTTGCTTCTCTTAGGGCTAGCCCATAGGAGAAACAGCCCAGTTTGGGCCAGTAGTTTAGGGAGATGATGGGTTACCTGCTGCCCCTTTGAATAACCCACTGGGGAGGGCTCGGCCGGGGCAATGCTGTGACCCCCCCCACGGCTCAACGCAGGCTTGGATGCTTCTTTCCTCCCTGTTTTGCCACGTGCGATGAAACCGGGGCTTAAAGCTGCCTGCTTGCCAAGGGCAGCCAGCTCCTGCACCCGCCCCCCGCAGCTCCAGCGTCCCCCAGGTCCAGCACCCCCCCCGGCTCCAGCACCCCCCAGACCCACTCACCGTCCATGCGGAGGGCGGCCGTCAGCATCTCGATGCACTTGTCCCGCACCGAGTCCCCCGTGAGATAGCAGGGGGCCAGGAGGCAGGGGCTGGGTGAGAAGGGGGGGCTGGTGGGGGTCCGCGGCGTCTCCGGTTTGGCCTTGCTGCTGTTGGCTCTGCAGGGGCACACGGGAGGACAGGCAGGTGCCGGGGTCCTGGCACAGCCCCAGGGGACCTGCCGGGGGTCCCGTGGCAGTGGAACGGGTCTCTCCTACCTTTCCTCCTTGCTGTCAGTGGAGTTTCTCTGGGAGGCGGTGGAAGCTGGCAAGGGGCTGCTGCCCACAGAGGCTCTCCTGGGGGTGGCATGGGGCGGGGACAGTGGGGATGACACCAGAGACGGGGCAGGCAGGACAGGGGGCAGGGACCGGTGGCAGGACCTCAGGCACCAGCACATCAATTGCAAGCACTTGGAAGCCAACAGGAATCTCCCGGGGGGGGGGGGGGGGAGGATTTGCTCGTCATGGGGAATGTCCCGGTGCCCGTGGCAGGATCAGGGCTCCCAGCCATCTCTACCCCACCCCAGACGTGGGTCCCATGGTCAGAGCATCCCCAAAGGGGATCCCCAAAGCATCCCCAGGCTGCCTGGGGATGCCCCCTCCTTACCTCTCCCCTGACGGTCTCTTCTGCGGGGAGGAAGAGGAGGAGACGGCCGAGGTGGTGGAAGACCTCGAGTCGGCAGAGTCTCTCCTGGCAGGATGAGCCCCATGACAGAAGGCAGCGATAGGGACCAGGCGATGGGTCCAGACCCCCATCCGCAGCCTGGCAAGGGGCTGGGGTCCGACCTCTCCCATCCCCATCCAGCCCAGGCACCCACCTCTCTTTCCTGCTGTCTGGAGGTGACTTCTTCGAGGACGCAGTAGGGCTCCGGCCATCGCTGGACTCTCTTCACCGCAGAATCCCAAAGGAAGGGAGAGATGCTCTCAGTGAGCCTGGCCCCAGCATCCCCCGCTGTGATCTGGTGAGCCGGATCCTGCCTGCCCATCTGCACGCCCCATCCCCAGACAAGTCATCCCCGAGCCCCACCAGCCCCCAGGCTGCCGGCAAAGCCTCCCCCGGGGGCTGGCAGTGGCCGGCAGAGCCTGGCGCGAGGCTCGGTGTGCCCTTTGGCGGGTACCTCTCCGGGACGGAGTCGGCAGGGTGGCCCCGGGGGGTGGAGGCACGAGAGCCGGACTTGCTGGGCTTCCTAGGGACAGAGAGAGCAGGGCAGGGTCAGACGAGCACCGTCCAAAACAGCCCTCGCCCAGGGAATAAATAGCTCTAGAGAAGGGGGAAAACCAAAAAAGCCATTTCTTCCTCCCTTCTCCGAAAGCTGCCCTGGTGCTGCCACAGCTGCAGGCAGCTGCCCTTTGGTTCTCCGGCGGCGCTGCCGGCACCCAGGGACAGGCAGGGACGGAGAAACCAAACAACTGGTAAGGAGCGAGCAGAGGGTGGTCTTGTATCGGCCCCACCGATGCCTTGGCCATGTGGCTGGTGCCCCCTGACAGCGGGGCAGGAGCCCCCACCTCTCCTTGTGCTTCTCCCTGTGCTTCTCAGCCCGGCTCTTGGGGTGCTTCACCCCTTCGTTGGGGCAGCTGGGAAAATCCAGCCCCTTCTCCTTCTTCTCCTTCTCCCCGTCCGTGTCCTTCTCCTTCTTCCCATCCACGTCCTTCTCCTTCTTCGGGGTGGTGGACTCTAGGGGAAGGATTTGGGCGTCACAGGCACGACCCAAACCAGCACAGGGCACCTGGGGAGCTGAATCCCAGGGGGTGGGGTGGGGATGGCTGGGGGAGGATACTCAGCCCTTGGCAGCGGGGGGGGGGGGGGAGCACACACTGATTTACACACTCCATCCCAGAGTGAAAACGAGCCCTTGGAAAATCCATCAAGTCCGTGCATCGCCTGGCAGGACTGGGTTACGGCAGCTGAGGTGCATGCACGTCCCTGCTCGGGACTGATCCCACCCGAACCCCCTGGAGAGCATCAGGGGTTTGGGGTGCCAGGATGGTCCGGGAGGGTTGGGGCTTGCGGGGCGGGGGGGGGGGGTGTGTGTGTCCTGCCTCTCCCCGGCATCGCTCACCCAGCAGCCGCTTCCAGTTCTTGATGAGGATTTTGGCCGAGGCCACCACCTCTTCATCCGAGCAGTGTTTCCGCACCGAGTTGACAGCCACCCCGATCCGCGTGGTCTGGGGACACACGGCAGCGACGTGTCCTTAGGGATGTGCCGGCTGGCACGGGGGGACAGGACGAGCCACCCCATGGGGTATTCCCGCCACCAGCAACTGCTGCCCCCCACCCAGACCCCCCTCACCTGGAGCAGCTGGATGGTCATGGTG